>NW_008618357.1:15250-54860 GCF_000691845.1 Merops nubicus
TCCCTCCCTCAGCTAAGTACTATCTTGGCAGGCAACTGGGGAGGAGGAGTCTTCTTTGAAAGGCTTTCAAACTATGTTGTTAAAAAAACATATAAATAAAGCTACAAACCCTTTAATAGGGCTTTGAACAATCATCCCTTTCATTCCCTTATGGCCTATTGTGCTTCTGGCTTTTTTATTATTTAGTGTGCCTCAAAAAAAATGCAAATGTTTTATGTTGAGCCATTAAGAGTTTATTTGGGTTGAAAATAAATAAATAAACGTAGTGCTAGCAGTTGGGACTGCAAGCACATGCACAGTTGCCTGGCAGACACAACCTATAGGAGGCATATCAGAAGGCCAGAATAAGCTTCAGTGAAAGACCAGAACAAAAGCATCAGCAGTATTTGTTTCTGGTTAAGTACTTTTGCATGAGCCTGACTACTGAAGTGGTTTACCCAGCTTTTATCCATTTCAAATTCACCTCACTCCCCCAGCCCCTCTCTAGGGCATCACTCTGAGCTGTAACTCAGGGTAATTACATGTAAACGGAGGAAGCATGGATTTTTTTAAATCTTTTTTTTTTTGGTTATTTTTTAAAACCACCTGACAGAAGCATGTGACTGGTTGGTGTCCAACATTGCTTCTGGAGTTATTAGAAACCTAACTAAATCTTTTGTGTGTAGCCAGCCTGAATTTTTTGTGCGTTTAGATTTTTTAAAGTGTTGGGTATATTTTGTGAATAGCCATAAAAAGCATTTTGTTTCTTTCTACCCCCTTCCACTTTTGTTTGCCAACTCTGCCTGTTGTCCCCAGAGAATTCTGCAGCAGCCTGGTGACTGCAACTAGGGCTCCTCTGTGTGCATAATTGGTATCACTTTTTCTTGCTCTCATTTCTCTGGTGGGGTTGTTGAGGGGAAAGAGAAGAGCCTTTGCCACTAAATGCATTATTAGTTTCACATATTAGTCTCCGTGGGACCTGTATTTGGAGAATCAATGTCAAAACTTAAACTTTCTAACTGTCTCCTTGAGCCTGAAGTATATGGTAGTTTTTGAAAAGCACACGTATAGACTGTTGTTGATGTTCTTAACAGATCAGTAGTTTGCAAGTAGGTAGGAGGAACTTCTCAGAATCTGAACTTGACTTTACTGTCCCAGTTTTGAGATCCAAAAATGAAACTCCCCTTGAAGTTAAATGGAGCTATTAACAGTCCAGACCAAATAAAATCAAGGGACAGTTGTCCACCTCCAATCAGGCTTCAAAGGAAGGACGATGCATAATGGATGCCCTTCAACAAGAGCTGTTTAATGTGTGGGACATGGAAAGTCAGGTTACAAATGACAAAAAGACCTTCTACCATTTGTAATCTTGTGTGCATCAATGACACTGGAACAGAAATGTTCCCACACTACAAAAAAAGAGAACATGAAACTGTCTCTATAACACAGTGACTTTTTCACTTTTTACTCTTTTGCAACAGTATTGTTACTGTTAAAAGAGAAATAAAAAAATCTTGTCTCTTTCTCTTATAATGGGATGGAAAATGACAATGATCTGGACACAACTTTAAATTCTAGACTCCTTTAACTCACATAGTTTGGTAGATTTCCCCATAAAAGCCAGGTGTACCTTTCAAAATCTAATACAGGAGCAGTAATGGAGAAGAGAAAATCAGATATATGAACTTAGGAAGCTTAATGTTCTGTACACCTTGATCTTGAGTACACTCTTCTGCATGCTGGTTTTGAACTTTTCAGAAATAAGTACTAGAGCTAAGAAAAGGCGTAAGAGGAAGATCTAACTGAGGACTTCCAAGTCGATAAAAAAGAGATTATAAACTTTCTGACTTCATAACAAAGTTGTGAAAATAATCAACCTATTGAATAATGCAGTGTTTTAGTAGGCAGGTTATGTGCTTCTGAGAAACAGATAATTAAATGTGTATATATATATAAAATATGCGTATTGCTTTATAATACATGACCAGTTTTAATGAGAAGAACTTATCATGTAAACTCGGAATAAAAATAAATATACAAAGATCATTTGAAAACTTCTTATTGGCTCCAGTGCTTTTTAAAGTCTACATTAGAAAGCAAGGGCAACTGTTGTAGTATCTTCAGCTGTTATGGAGAAGTGAAGGTTCATTTGATCTCTGAGAGTGATTACTTTGTACTGCTTGACAGGGCACAACTGCAGACTCTGATTGAAGACTGGGTGTTTGTTGGCTACTGAGAAGCAATAGCATTTGTTTTAAAAAAATCCAGAGAGTTACTTAGACTATTCTATTTGCAAGATCATTCACCATTCATATTTTCAAGGCACTATTTTCAAGTACTGTTAAATGAAATGTAGCCAGGTGTTTTAAAGTTTTGTGTATTTCTCAGAGAAGTTTTATGTTTTTAAAATATAATAATATATTTTTTTCTGCCATCCAATTATTGGCCAGGAATCATTCAGCTGTTAAAACATACCAGCAGTTGAACGTCTTTATGTCATACCTGGAATGATCCTTGTTTCTTGAAAAGATTTGGAAGAATGTACCTCACAAATCTGTAAAAGCTTATAAAGGCATTTCACTGGAGATGAGATCAAAATACACATTTGTGCTGCAGAATCAGACCCCACAAAAGGAAAAGCAGCCTCATGTTTATTTTATAACATAATGTCACCGTGTGTCATGTTATCCTCTCGCAAACATACAAGGCAGGTGTTTTATAACACCTGTCTTTTAGACCTGTGAAAGCATAAAAATAAATATTTGATAGGAAGTTTTGTTGTTTTGTTTTGTTTGTTTGTTTGTTTTTTAAAAAAAAGCAAGCATAGAAAAGGTTGTCCTGTAGATAAGAAAGGATGTTTGGATTAGACAACAAAAAGAGGATTCCAGTGCTGGTCTGACAGTTAAAGAATGAAATTACAGAGAGATCAATGAGAAGAATTTTTCATCTTTTTACATCTGGAAGTAATTGTTGTCTGTGATTTATTGTAAGCATAAAAAAAAAAAAAAAAACACTGGAATGACTGATGTGGGTGGAGGCGTTGAATCTGTATAGTTCTTCTCTTCCTATAGGGACCTGAAAAAGACATTTCTGCTTCTCTGGCAAAGTGTGGTTTTGTGAGTAGTGGGATAAAAGTTCTGAAAGAATAGGTGTGTTTAAAATAATAAAATCGGTGGTGAGGGTTTATGATTTTAAGAATACTTGAAATTACCAAATGGAAATGCAAAATCTGAAGTACCACTGATACTTAGATCAATCCCAAATTACTTTAAGAACTCAGATGTATAATGAGACAAGATCACAATGCTGGTTCAGAATTCCCACTTTGAGTTTTGGGAATACTGAAGAGTTGGAATTTGGGTATGGTTTTTATAATTGAGGCCTATTTCTTTAATGAACCAAAGGAAAAGGTGTTTTGAATTTTGCTGGGTGTGAAGTAGAGTGAGCCACTGAGTTTATATGTCTTCTTTCTGTGATGGCTCTGGAAGACTTTGAACTATGTTCTACTGCTAGGCAGGCTCCAGGGTTCCAAGTTTAGATCCTGTACTATTTTCAGATGTTCCTTTCAGGTGGAAAATAAAGATTATAGGGTTGAAAATACTATACAATGACTATAGGAAATGAACCCAGTAGACTAAACAAGACCGAAGTTCTGCTTGGAGCTGACAGAGCAAATATAGCTTAATGTTAGGAGAGAAAAAGTAACACCCGCCTCCTCCTCCTCCTCCTCCTCCTCTGCACACACACACACAACTTGTTTACAAAAGTGCCTTGTAGTGACTGCTGGTGGTGTCACTCCGTCCCATGCCCCAGAGCTATCACCGGGCCTCATGGGAGATGTGACTACAGCATCGGACATGGGACTGTTTGTTCACTCACTTTCTGTGAAGAGAGTTTTGAACTGTGTTTTGAATAGACAGCATTTTCTTTGTGTGGTTGGTAAATAACACAGAGCAAAGTTAGTCAGCAAGTTGCATAGCTTCTGCATTCTGATTCTTTGGAGCCCTTTTGTACCAAGCTTGACAGGATGTTTTTAACAGAATGTGACCTCACTGGGATACCAGAGGTAAGGAAAAAAGTTATTTGGGCTGTTGTGGAATATTTTGCACAGAGCTGACTGAAAGTACTGCTTTAAAATGCCTTTTGGAAAGAAGATGGTTTCATGGTGATCCAGTCAACACCTAGTTCAGTGAAAATCAATGTTTTTCACTCCTTTGTAAGTTATAGGAAGTCTTGGTAAGATTTTCTATTTCCCACCTACGGAAAAAGATGCTGATTTGCAAATCTCAGAACGAGTATGTACTTGCTCTAATGTATTGAATAAAGGCCCAGTTCTAGTGACAGAACATCATAATGTTTTCTTTCTAATACAGAACAGAATAAGCAGACCGGGTCCAGTTGTTCTTCCAAGTCCTAGAAGCAGCAGTGTGAGAACTGGAGCGGTGGCGAATCCAGCAAGACCAGGTGACAGCGACCTTCTGGGCACCCGCCCTCGATCACTAGGTAAAGGTAAGAAGGAAGAAAGCAACAACCTGTTATTGGTGTGTTTTCTGGGTGAGATCAGGTGTGGGGTTTCATCACAGACCTTACAGCTGAGGCTGCTGCTTGTAGTTTTGCTGGGACGTCGTGTGAAAGGGGTTATGGGGGTGTACCCCCTTCTGTGCTGATCAGTACTGGGGAGAGGTGGCCCCTGCAGTGAGGGGGACCCCGCCTGGCTCCTGGCTCTTCAGGGTGTCATCTTTGGTGTGCTGCTCATGGTTCTAAGCACTGGCAGCCTTAAGGTGGAGTGATGCAAGGTCCAGAGGTGGTAAAAGGAAGGAGAAAAATCTGAGTGTTCAAGAAGTAGGAGAAGATTTTTTTAAAAACTATATAAAAAAACTATATATTTGACATATTTGTCTATACAGTATAAAAGTATTATAGATTCATGCTAAATATCTGAGTGTTCTGTTTATATTCAGGATCTAAGGAGTTTTTTTATGAAAGATGAAAGAAAAATGCATTATTACACAAAATAGCTTCATGAATAACACGCATCTTGCTGTTCCAAAATTGAATTAACAGTATGTGATTTGCCTTACTGTGTATACCAACAGAACTACAAAGTTTCATTGTTTTTGTAGTCAACAAGCATTGTTTTTTTCAAGTCAGTAAAGGTGATTTACAGAAAGAAAAAAAAACACAAAAAATTGTCTGGAGTTACTGACAGAGCTGTGAGAAGAAACAAAGTTCTCACGATACGTAAAACTGTTGTTCATACTTTAACACTTGCATAAGGAAGAAATCTAAAAATACTATTTTAAAACTGGAAAGTTTTGAGTGCTGCTAATAATGAAAGTGTTCTCTGGTAAAGGAGGATGGAAAAGTTTGCTCATTTACTTATGACTAACTAGAGTTGCTTTTTACTGTAAGGCACAGAAAGAACTAGAGATTTAGTTTTTCTTGTGATCAGTTGAAAGTGGATAGCTTGAAATTCATTTAGTAGTGTAAAAGATGTGGTGAGGGCATCAGTTGAAAGTGGATAGCTTGAACTTCATTTAGTAGTGTAAAAGATGTGGTGAGAGCATCACTGCTCCCAGTATGACAGAGTGATGACTTTGGTTTGACAAAGCACTTACAGTGATATTTTTATAGTCAAACTCTCTACTGTACTTTGATCCACTGGTATGTGGCAGAAAAGCTGCCAGCTCTGTCCTAATTAGAGCAAATATTTCCTCTTAAGAAATTTCTAGAGACAAGCATCTTCTCTGAAGTAGAAATCTGTCAAATAGGGATGGTTGAAAATGAATTGATATTCACTACTTTGGTATTTGTGTTGTGGTAATACTTGTGGTGCTCACCATGGGTCAGATGCTGGGTACCGTAAAACACTAAACCAGATTTTATATAACAAGCGCATAATGATGCAGGCATGAGGCAACAAATAAATGAAATAGTCATAAAAAATACACCCAGTGTTAAGATGGAGTTTTATGCTTTTAATATCTTTCTAAAGCTATATATGTGCTATCTGGGTTTTTTTACCTGATGAGTTTTCATAGTGTCTCACCCACTATAGATGAGCTGCCACCAATAGTTGGGATCTTCGTCGCTTTTTGACATTCAGTCAGGAAGAAGTTCGCAGGGTGGGATACAGTTTACTTTACCCCTGAATTTGAGCAAGAGTGCAAAAGTTCAGTAAAAGTAGGCTGCTTAATATTTGTGAAAGCTCTGCCGGAGAAACCAGTAGAGGTCAGCACAGAGCGCTGAGATGGAAGCAAGGTGCCAAGGCTCTGTGGGGCTTTGCGCTGCAATTTTCCATCTCTAACTTTTCCTTTAAAATGTGGTAGTGGTTTACACTCAATACTCCTGTCCCCCGCGAATGACACATTAAAAATACTTCTGTTAATATGATAATGGCCTATTACTTAAAGTCACTTAACAGGTATTTTGTAGCGTATTCTAGCTTGTGGAGATGTGATTGAAACCTTATTTTGTGGAATCATTATAGAAACCAACATGTAATACTTATTACTTATATATTGCAGTGGCAAACACGTCTACTTGTTGGTTTTGTAGCAAAAAAAAAATTAGAAGAAAGAGGATAGTTTTTAGAAAACAAGTTTTCAGATATTTAAAGGTAAAGTAATAAATGAATTTTTCTCATTTTAGGTAATGTTTGGATAATTATTGATTAGTATTGCTTTAAAAGTTCTTTTCTTTGTGTATTTACACATATATACAAAAAGAGAGAGGGAGAGAGGCAGGCAGAGTCTGTATATAAGGTTGAATTATCTTTTGTTTCACTTTTTAAAGCCATTGTTTGCTCGTGGTTTCCTTTTGTGATTTAAAGCATCACCATGTATAGTCAGCGCATGAAAAGATCCTTCAACATGTATTTGCTGCAAAAGCTCATCTCTGAAAAGCTTCTGTTCAAGCTGTGGATCTAGAAAGAGCAGCCTGCTTGTCCCCATTCTGTTTCCTGGCACTTTAACTAAGTTCTTTGAAAACTACCTGGCAATTAAATTTTAATTGTTTGATAGTAAGGATTTTTTAAAACATTATCACCAGATAAAAGTGGAATGTTCTATTTTGATTCCAGTATGAAGTTACATCTGCTGTCTGTGAGAGAATAGAACTATACAAATGGTGAATATTTTTGAAAATTCTCTTCACTTGTTCTGCTAATATTTCACTTGCTTCTTTAAATTGGTTATGGAGGCATATGCAGCATCTCTGAAATCTGTACTTTCTTTCTATTTGCTTTATGTTGTACTTTAGAAGCAACAAGAACTAGACACAGACTTTTCAAGCCTTTCTCACAGGCACTTGCTGGCCATTAGGGTCAGATGGTGTAAGTGTGAGGGCAGTTCAGAGGGCTTTAAGGGATCATTACTGCAAGGAAGGGATTCCCTGATACAGGTAACAGCTATCAACAATATAAACTGAGGTGGGAAGGAGACAGATGTCATAAAATGCTGTTTCATCTCTGACTTGTGACATGGTTTTTTCACACTTCTATCACTGTAACATCACACACAGGTTTTTCAATCCAGTACACCTGATTTTTCTTCCAAAAGATCTCCCTTCACACATGTAGTGTAAAATCTTGTTTTGGTGAAATCAATAGAAGTCCTGATGTTTGCATCAGTGCTGAGACTAGGAGTTCTACAGGCTCATTTGAATTTTTTTTTTTTTCTTCCCTGCGGCAAAGGAAACTTAGAATTAATCTAATTTCTTTCATAACACAAGGTCCAATCTAGCAGTGTGGCATATGAGTGACATGTTAATGACAATTTCCATTTTAAGCCCAAATTTCTCACCAAAGGCTTGGATTCAATTCCATTCAATTCAGTTCAGTTCTTCTTTTAAAGGGAAGTGGAGAAAAAAGTTCTAGTACTGATTTCACTCACTGGCTTTGATTGCGTTTTGAGAAAATATGTCTGAATCTGAAAGTCAAACCTGCCTTCTTTCTGCAGGTAAACTTCTGATGTCCATATCATGTTGGCACATGATATTTTCCTATTGCTTTTTTCACATCTCTCTCATTTTTTGTTGGGTAAAAAGGGTGTGAAAAATTGTATTTTGCTAAGCCCCAGTGGAAATGTTCATTTACAGTAACTGATATTCTACATTAGTTATTGTTGGGAGAGAATTTTTCCCCTCAAATGCTTTTTCTGAAAAGTAATGCAAAGGGTGAGGTTGAAGGTGATTCTTATAATAGTAAATACTAACTTTACATGTTCAATTTCATGAACATCTGAGCTGCTTTTATTCTGTAAAATAGGGGATACCAACCCCGAAAACTCAGGGACTGAAATAGTGTTGCTGGAAATGTGTTCAATCAAGTAAAATGTTATGCTATAAGTTTGATATTCTTATCTGTATGCTGACCAAAGATAGATTACAGCAGAACTGTTCATGATTAAGGAACAGAAGGTCTATCTTATCACTGAAGTTCTCAGTCTCTTGGAAGATTAATGTTTGATATTTTCTTCATTGAGATATTACATTCATATATTCTTACAGGTATAGTAACATTCTCATTTTGTTCCTCTTTTCTGATGTCTTTGATTTATTTGTTTTCTGTTTTTTAAAAATTGTTCCCTGCAAAGTAGCTGTGCATAGTTAAATTATCCTACCATTGTATAGTTAGGGTTTATGCTTGTTAAAGTCAGCGAAAAATTTCTCCATTCTTAGTGTATGTGTGTTCACAGGGGTGACTTCCAACATTTTTGCATTACCAGACAAGGAGGTATCTGTCATTTAACTATAAAGCTGTGGGCTCTACTTAAGAACTTCTGCCACAATTTCATAAAAAAAAAATGTGGGCTTGCATCCAGATGGAAGTAGTATTAATTCAGTCAGTGGTGATAAGTAATTGAGATAGCAGCACTAGTGAAAATCTCTTCATATAAACAAGGAAACTGTGGCATTTGCACCAGCAATTGAATAAATTAAAGTTCCTTACTTGTAATTAGATTATTAACCTGCAGATTGCAAAATAACCTAAAATAAATTAAAGCAAATAAATTAGAATGATAAATATAGGCAAATAAATGGTAATTTCAAACATTTCACACTGAGAAAAAAGATAGATTGTTTTTACTCGTAGGAATGAAAGGACAGCCTAAGGAATTAGTATAATCTGGGAAATGTACTTTTTATCTCAAGAAAATGTGAGTATAACAGTTTTGACTTTGGTGGTTCTACCATTGTAGTGAAGCATCTATAAGGAGGCTACTGTGCTTAAGGGATCAGAAATTATGCTTTTCCATGACTATATTAGAGTGGATGATATAGCTGGGTTTGGTTTTTTTTACATTATCCTGGAGTCCTATTGGGGAAACTGTTACTTGTTCTTTTCATTGCATAGCTCAGGTCAATACTAGGCTTCTCATTTTCGTTCCCTCACTTACTCATATGTCAAGGATAAACTTTAGACTCCAGTCTCTCCTTGATATTCTTTACCTTCCATTGAAATCAATAGGATGCTGAACCCAAGTCTTGGGTGTCTTAAGTATTCTGGTAACAGAAAAAACCTGTTTGTACAGGGTGGCATGAGGCTGAGGACCTGTAGCCTTTCTAATACCAACATTAAACCTGAGGCATAGATGGAGTTAAGGCTTTCTATAAACTCTGAAAATCTACAATGTTTTGATTACTCAATATACCGCAAGGGGATATTAAAAATAGGCTTCACAGAATAGAAAATGTTTA
The DNA here is from genome assembly GCF_000691845.1 of Merops nubicus. NCBI lineage: Eukaryota > Metazoa > Chordata > Aves > Coraciiformes > Meropidae > Merops > Merops nubicus. The sequence continues at coordinate 24,929 of NW_008618357.1, forward strand.
ACAAGTACAAAGCCTTACTTTTTCCTTTTGTACTTAAAGGCCAAATCTCAATTTCAATTGTATGCACTGGGTTTTCCCAACACTGTAAAAATACAATGAACAGCAATGTTATTTGAGCTATTGTTATGTTGGTCCAGAAAAATAAATGAGCCTTTCTGAAAATTTTTCATCTATGTTTATATGTATTGTACTCAGATTTTATATCTATATATACCTATATGACTATACACAGAATACTATGAAATTCCTGCAGGGAAATACTACTTGGGAGCTCATCAATATTTTTCATGATCTCAACAAATTCATATGGACATTGATTTTGTTCCAGGAATTAAAATGTTAAACTTAAGCAAATATTTAATTAAAATTAGATGGAATGTGGATAGAAGTCTTAAAAAATACTAACTGCAGCTTTAACCAGCATGAAGCAGAAACAGTTGTCACTTCCCATGAACCTGACTCACAGAAATCTTTTATCTATTTTTCTCAGTAATAATTTTATTAGTAGTGCTCCTATGGAAGTGTTAATCATGTGATTGCATGTGTCAAAGATATTCCATTTTGCTAGCAGATTTATACGACTTCAGAGAAATTGTGTGAGTGAAGATTTTCTGGTAGCTTAATGTTGATGGTAAACATGACCAGAGAGAATGTGAATGCTTATACTTGGCATGCTTACACCAGTTCTTTTGCAAAAAAGTGTGATTTGAAGTAGCATGAATTTTAATTCTTGACCAACCTAATTGCATTCTGTGATGACTGGATTGACTGGATTTGTGGTTGAGGGGAGCAGAGGATGTCATCTGCTTTGACTTTAGCAAAGTTTTCATCACAGTCTCCCACAACATCCTTATTTTCAAGCAGGGCTGTTATGGAGCAGATGAATGGACTGCTAGTTGAGTCGAAAAATGAATGGGTCATTGGACTCCAGGGGTAATGCCTAATGGTTCATACTCTGCCTCCATGCCTGAGTTCATAGAATCATAGAATGTTTGGGTTGGAAGGGATCTCCAAAGGTCACCTAGTCCAACCTCCCTGCTATAAGCTGGGGCACCTCCAAGTAGATCTAGCTGCTCAGAGCCCCATCAAGCTGGACCATGAATCTGTCCAGGGATGGCGCTTCTACCACCTCTCTGAGCAACCCATTCCAGTGATCTATCACCCTTATATTAAAGAACTTTTTCCTAACATCTAACCTAAATCTCCCCTTTTCTAGCTTAAAGCCATTACCCCTCGTCCTGTCACTACAAACCCTTGTGAACAGACTCTCCCCTGCTTCCCTGTAGGCCCCTCTCAGGTACTGGAAGACTGTTATAAGGTCCCCTGGGAGTCTTCTCTTCTCCAGGCTATACAGCCCCAACTCTCTCAGCCTGTCTTTACAGGGGAGGTGCTCCAGTCCTCTGATCATTTTTGTGGCTCTCCTCTGGATGTGCTCCAACAGGTCCATGTCCTTCTTGTGCTAGGGGCTCCAGAGCTGGACACAATACTCCAGGTGAGGTCTCACCAGGGGCAGAAACACCTCTCTTGATCTGCTGGCCACAGTTCTTTTAGTGCAGCCCAGAATTCGATTGGCCTTCTGGGCTGCCATTGAGCATTGGTGGCTCACGTCCAGCTTTTCATTTATTAATATCCCCAAGTCTTTTTCCAAAGGATTGCTCTCTAGCATTTCTTCTCCCCACCTGTATTGATAGTGTCCGTTGCATTATCAATAGTTCCTCAGGGGACTGTCCAGAAACCCATCCTGCTTAATAACATAATAAGTGTCTTGGTGGGCAGCAGGTTAAACATTGCATGCTGACAATGACAAAGGCTAACATAGCACTGGTTTGTTAACAGCAGAATACCTAGTGGGTCAAAGGAAGCTGTAATTTAGCTTTACTTGGTACTAGTTAGGCCACATCTAGAACATTACATCCAATTCTGGATATCCCCATAAAAGACAGAGGTTGATCAACTGGAGCAAGTTCAGTGAAGAGCTACCAAGATAGTTGGAGACAGGATCATGTGCCCTGTGAAGAGATTCCAAGAAAGCAGGATTTGTTCAATCTAGAGAAGAGATGCTTTCAAGGGAAAAAACAAAAACAAAAACAAAAAAACCCCACAAACTAACAACAACAACAACAAGAAAAAACCTCTCAACACCTAACACACAACGTGTTCAGGTAGAGCGATCCTGAGAAAATAATAGTGTTGCAACTTAAAAAATAACATTTTCCTTGTAAGTGAATAGTGCCTCCTGCCTCCTTTAGAAGTTTGCCCATTCCCATGCATCAGTTGAGCCCGAGTTGTTAAGAAGCTCTAATGAATATCTAAATATTGCAAGATATTTCCTTGCAGTTAGGCAGTAGATGTAGTGCTGCACTACCTGTAAAGGCAATGTATTGTTTTCAGGCGTAATAACGGAAAACAAAAAGTTATGTTCTACATGTAATCTGATGTTTTACCCAAGTCTCTGAACCTCCTGTGTATTTTTGGGCCTATCTTTTCCTTGTGTCAAGTCACCATGATTAACAGTGTGGACTGGGGGCTAGAAGGAAAAGGAAAGGGCTCATGAGCTCTCTTGGGTCATTGCTAGAAAATACTCTGTTTGGGAATGTGGAATATGTTATAATCTGTTTCATGTTATATGGGTTTCTACTCTGAAGATATTAGGAAGTGGCTGGGAAGATACCAGTGTGCTCACCCCTGGAATTGGGACCAGTAGAGTGATACCAGGATGTTAATCTATTCTATCCAGAGGTACTGCTATTAGGCCAGGGAAAGCATCTCTCCCCCAGTGGCTTTGTCCTGATTGCAGAAGCAAGTCTGAGAGATATGTTTACAAGTTTGGTTTGTTGTCCTGGCTCAGGCTGTGCTGATCAAATTCAGGACTACCCAGTAGGCAGCACTGCTCACAGGACCTGCACATTTTTAACCTTTTTTCTTTTTCTTACCTTTTCCCTTTTATACTTTTTGATGTTCTTTTTCTTCTTCCTGGTTAACTCTATCCTGCTTTGGTCTTCTCCCAAACAGAAACCCAAACTGCCCCAGTTTGTTTCTCCTCACTGGTCCCAGCTTTGTCAGTTCTGTTCTTTGCCCTACCTCTGTGAGTTCAGTATTTCTGACACCATTGCTGATGTGCTGGACACTGTTGATCTTGCATGACTCTGCTCACCAAAAGTGAGTGCCTCACTGCTCCTCTTCAACTGTCTGTGAAGTCTGGACATTGATCACACAACTCTCTCTCAACTGCCTGGGAAGTGCAGCCATCCTCCACAGCACTAACTATACAGCTTATTAGTTTCTCAGTTTATCTCTCAGTAGTTTCTCATTTTCTGTTCATGTTTGCACAAGTAGTGTTAGCATGTCCTATTCAGTTAGCTTTAACTCCAGGCAGAGCCCAGACAGCAGCCTCATTGCTTTTCTGAGCCTAACACCAGTAGCATCATCCTTAGCTAATGCTATTGATGTACAGTAACAGGAAAGGTAGGTAGTGAATCAATGAATTTAATAGTGCTTGGTGTAAATACGTAGCATCTTCACTTTCAGAAAAAGTACTAACACATTTAGATGACTTTTCTGTTTTAAACATTGAATTTAAAAATTAGTAGTGGTGAGACAACCATACTCAGGACTCTACATGTGTGATTTCCATAGCTGTGATCACCAGCCAGCATCGTATGTAGGACAGGATGCAATGTGGAAACAAATAGAAGCGAGTGTATGTTCCCCTTCATGTATCCAGACATTCCTGATCTTCCCTGCTTAGATCATCAGTGGTGATAGCACGATGCAGATCTGCAGAGGGAATGAGGACACAATACAACAGCTTTGGAGAAGATCAGAGCAGTTTGGATCATGTGTGTTGTCACTATTGTGATGAAGGGAATAGGAGATAAGGGTATGGGTGATGATGGCTAGTGTTGAATGAAACCTCTTTAGTTTCATTCCACACATCCTGACACAGGTACCTGTTTGTCAGGACTACTTGGGTGTTACAGTATGTGAATGGAAACAGGACCAAAATGTTGGTTCCAAGCTAGTAGGAGCTGAGTGGCATTTTGTGAGCAGGTGCCATTGCAGCAACTGTGATACGCAAGCTTGGCTGCAAGGCTGGGTATGGTGTTACAGTTATTTATTCCTGTGGTAGTTATATGAGAGCTGCCTGACTCAACGTAGAGTCTCATCTGATCACAGCTGCACAAGCAGACCTAGTCAATGAAAGAGGAAACTTTCTTCTCCTTGTTCCTGGTCACTGAGGACAGTGGGAAGCAGAGCAAGTAGGAGCAGCTGAAGCCATAGCTATTGATGCAGAATCAGGGTGGGAATAAACACTTGGAAACTGTATGCTGGAAAGGTCCCTTATTTTAATTTATGTTTAACCTAGATGGCTTCAGGTAGTCACCTGATAATCAAATGGAAATGTGCTCTGGTTAGGATATACTGGGCTCCACCACTGCTGGAAGGCAAATACCACAACTGGAATACTATAGTCTTCTGGTATTAGGTAAAGAAATGTGACTTCAGCTGCTCTTGCTTCCTCTGCTTCCTGCTGTCTTAGTAGTCTTGGAAATCATTGTTTGCACTTTTTAATCCTCAAAAAAACAAAAAACACTTTCTTAAATGGTTTTGAGACATTAGGAAAATTAAATTAATGCTACTCTTGTAAATATACACAAAGCCTTGCTTAGTGGATATGTAGCTCTTAAAACCTGTAGAAGTTGGGGGTTTGGAACGGTTCTGTAGTATTTTGGTAATAACATTCAGTTGACTCATTTCTGTATTATTAAATCTTTACAGTACTTGGCTGCAAGTACAACAAAGAAATAGCGTGCGTAATAATTTCTACAATTGTAGAGTCTGCTGCCCAATTACAAAAAATCTGTCCAGAAAAAAGAGAAAATGCAGCACATCCTATTCACCTGTTCATATAATCTTATGGCTAGTGCTATCACAAAGGCATCAGGTTCATTCAGTGATTTCTTGAGGTCAGATTTCATAAGCAAAGTGAATTAGGCACAATGGACAATGCTGACAAATGATGAAAAGATAATGCTTGTTCTTGTAGTGAAACAAAAGTTCTAGAATTTTTTGTATGAATAAAACTACTCTTTCTAAAACACCAGGTTTGCCAAGAATTTCAATGGAATAGTTGGAATAAGATGATATTCTCACATGGGGTTTACTTCTTCATTGAACCATGTATATAACACTATTCAACACTCCATCAAAGATGTTTTACATTTGGTTATAGTTTTAAAACCCTTTTTAAAGGGCTGCTAGAGAATTTGCATCCTTAATTTAATCAGCTATGGCATATTAAACCCTTCTATAAGGTGTTTTCTGTGGTGTGTAGCCATTGTTATGTACAAAATCTACAGAGATAGAGTGAACATATTAAAGATACTTCAGTATGAAAAATCAGTGTCGAGTGCAAGTACTATGTAAACAACCACAGACCAGAAATTCTTTGCTTGTTTTTGAATTTAACAGGATACAACTTTCCTTTCTGTTTACCTGGACTATGAGAAGCACATTCTCCTCCTTTTTATTAAGCCTTTTAGTATGGGAACACTTCTCAAACATGATATGCCTGGAGCCTAACAGATTCCTTCTCCAAAGGGAAAACACGTCCTAATCTCAACACACCAGAATGAAGGACTGAGTCTTACTTTATTTGCCTTTTTTGCCCAAATATCAAGTAGATTTATTTAACAGAATAAAAAATTGGCCCTGAATGCTCAAAGTACTTTTGTGAAATAAAATGTATGTTACTCATGTACAATGACAGAGGGAAAGGAAGAAGCAGAGATTGCCAAGGACATTCTGAGAACATTTATTGATTGGAAACAAATCACTGGATTTTTTTGTTTTGTTTTGTTTTGGTTGTTTGGTTTGATTTTTTTTTTTCTTCTCCATATTACATGAAGTGGTCTCTGCCTGGGTGTAATTTTTACTTTTTAGTGCCATCTGCACCTGTGGCCTTTGGACTTAATGTTTATGACAGATGGACTGGACTGTGTTTGCACCATTTAGTGTATAATCCTTCTGTATGTATCTATGCCATGCTAGGCAGTGGCACTGGCCCAATGGGCATATTTATTAGTGCAGACTTCCTGTTTCCATTGTTCTCTTGCAGTGTCCTTTGAGCCTAATGGACCTTGCTTTGTGCTGGGCCCACCTACAAAATATTGCTTCTGATTCATGCCAGATTATCTGTTGCAGACTCTAATTTTTTTTTTTTCTTCTTTTTCCCCTAACACGTTTGCCAGCTAGAATGCTTAAAATGGATCAATTCCATATTGTAAATGCTCTTCATCTCCTCTCATCCTGCAAGCTTCATTTTGGAACAAGCTTGCTAGCTTTGTGTGCTAGTATCAAGATGCTTGATAAAAAGGAGATCCATTTCCTCCGAAAAATGTCTCTTCTCATGCTACCTGAGGTCCTTTCTGCTGGAAGTGGAAGTTGTTCCCAGCGAAACGATGGCCTCCACGAGACAGGGTACAATAAACACACCCCGGCTGCAGGGATCTGCTGGCCCATGGCTGGCAGCCTGGAGCTGTGTGGCAAAAAAATTCACTGGCACGGCTGGCAGGTGTGGGAAAAGGACAGGCTACTATTGCACAAGAAATGTTGTCTTCTGTATTGGTACAATAGCAAAACAAATGCAGCCCTTAGGCACTTGCAATTTTTGAAGATTTTTTAAGGTTTCTGAACGTAACACTCGACAGAGGTGAGATCATAACAGAACAATTTAGTACTGTTCATTTATCTCATGAAATCATGAGATTGCCTCTCAAATTTTTCTACCTATTAAATAAATGCATGAAATGAACCTCACAGTTTAGCTGCAGTCACATCAAATTAGTGGCAAATTTCAAACAGACATTTGAGAATCAAAAGCACCCTTTTCTAACCACCAAACATAAACCTAACAATTCTAAAGGAATTAAAAATATTTCTGTAGAAAATAATCATGCCCTTTTAAACTTAAAAATAAAACATATGATTGAAATTTGAAAATCTTATGGCAGTATGTTTGGCAATCATCTTTAACACCCATGCAATTTTTCTTATTTTTCTTTCCTTTTATCATATCTGAAAGAGTTTCATCAGTTTAGCCTCATAGTTGCACATCTGGAAGGAATATTTTCAAGAATGCAGTGTAGAAAATGTGCAAGCTAGTTGTGGGCAAATCCTGTTTAATACCCTTCAATATGAATTAGCTGTGTGACGGTTCTGAATTTTTTTTCCTGCATTTGCTGTGGCAGTATCACAGTTTGCTCCTGCTAGATTATTGCTCACCTACTCCATGAAAAAGCAGTTTTCTAAGTTGCTTTTCCCTACTTCCAGTCAGTGTGATGATGAAGCATCTTCCTGAAACTACCATAAAAGCTTCAGTATCTCTTTTTTATAAAGGACATTTTATAAATGTTAAGGTGAGATCAGAGGCTGGCACAGAGGTATATATCAGAGAGGAAACAGGATATTATTAAGTGCTTATTTTTTTATTTGCTTTTCTTTCTTTTCCTCTGTAATAGTCATAGCCACAGTTCTGTACAGTAGAGATATTATCCAGGTTTGTCAGGACAGAGAAGCAGTGTTCTGCCCTGGAAGTCTGTCTGTTAGATGATAAGATTAGCTTTAAGACTATTGCAATGTATGAGTTTCTGTTTGGAGCCCTCTGTAAATAATGACCTGAGGGGTTGTGTCATCATGTAGGCAAGCTAGCTGACCATTCAGCTGTAATTATTGTAACTTCAGCACCAGTAATGTACAGTGCCTCAGAACCATGGAGCTAGGTATCATGTCCTGCAAATGGAATTATTCAGTTAATCACAGACGAGCCCGGGGACTGAGCTGATGGAAGCTCATAATAGCAAGGTTATGCCTATCAAGGATATGCAGCCTAAACCTCCCAACTGGGAGTCACAGTAGAGACAAGTGTTATGTCACAGCCTTCCCTTGTGGATCGTGATCGTTCCCTTCCCCAGACGCTGCCTAATTACTAGCCAAGCCAATGCACCATGTTACCATCACCTACCCTTGCATCTGCAGGGTTGCATCTGAAATGCAGCCAGCCAAGGGGATTTTTCATTACCCTGATTTGCACGTATCTGGGAACGTTAGCCTGTGTGGGGACTTAGCCTTATCTGCTCTTGACTGAATTCACACTTCTGTCAGAGGAACTCTAAAGAGCTCTGCAGAACATCCAAACTAGTCACTAACTACAGGTGCCTGGGGACACAACTGTGGTCATCTGCAAATACTAGCTCAGGAGTAGTTGCTTTCTGCATGTTAGCATCCTGTCTCTCTTTACTAAAGATTCAGGACCTTTCTATTCAGGTGTTATTACTATTATTATTGTTCTTTGTAGATGCACAGCCCAGCTAGTATGCTCAATCTTTTTCTGTCACAGGAGCTATTCTTGCCTGTTAGGCCTCTGGTACAGTGGAACTCCTTTTACCAGGCCTTCCACCTACAGCTTATTCCTATTACTATAATTTTTCATAGCTGCAGCCTTTTCCTGACTTGCCTGATCTATGGGACCAATCCATCAGTTATCTGATGGAAGAGAAATCCAGATGTGTAGTCCTACAGAAGGCTCTCCAAAACACTTGTTCAACTCCAGTGTCTATCAAGCTCTGGATCAGTTTTCCATCTAGGTTTATGGCCATCTGCTTTTGCAAAGAAATAGGACAGTAGCCTTGAGATTTTCATCAGTTCTGTTCGAGACAGGATTTCCATACCAGAAGTAGATAAATTGTCTTCTCCTGTCTATGACTTTCCAGGGTCCAACCAACGGATTTATCCACTAACTTCCTAATGTTTCTAGACATGTTTCACTGATCTTTGGAAAGATCAGTCACACCACATCTAACCTGCTTGGATGTTTCACTCATGTCATTCTTTGTAAGATCCATTAAGTGAACCAGTTCCTCCTTTTGTCTGCTGAAACACCGTTTGCTGCTGCTAGATCACCTGTGATTTCTGAAGGCCCCCACAGGCAAAAGATGCTGCAGTTTACTGTGAGCCACACCTGACACCTTCTAGAGTCATTCTGCAACTTTCTTTTTCTCTGCTCATTTTCTTTTCTGATATGTTTGCAGATATTATCTAATGCCATCGCACTGTCCAGCTTTGAAAATTGTTTCTATTGTTAATACACTTCTAATACTTTATAATCAGATGTTAGGAGCAACTTGGTCTTATCTGTGTTGCAACTGAATCAGCCTTCATGTCTGTTCCCTAGAAAACCAAAGAATTTCTTCAATGTTGAGCAAGAAGTAAAAAGATGCAGTGATAAATTCATCAACTGTGTTAGGTAGAACAGAGCTTAAAGGGTCATGTTTAGTTGCTTATAGGAGCTTTTAAATAAATATAAAATAGTGCTGCTGCTGCTTTCCTCTAAAAGTTAATATCAGCTTGTGCATTCAGAAAGGATACTTAAATTCTGAATAATTGCATCTAGTTGAAACTGAAAGAAAAAATTTCACTTCATTTACAAAGAAAAAGTGTAAGAATATTTGTGTGCTTTTTTAATACTTTAGAAATATTTTGTTTTCCTTAACTTTTTTTTTATTTTTCTTGTAGACTAATATGTTCAACTGACAATATATTAAAAATATTCAAATTAGACAAAAATTATTTGAAAAATAAGAGAAGCAAATGCCAGAAAACTGCAAATACTGAAATAACAACTGTTAAGGGAGTAAAATGAGTGTATTTGTAGAAAGCTCTTCAGCAACTCCTATAATATCCCTTTTAATTAAAGGTCTTTTTGCTTCCATATCTCATTTTTTACTGATGGTCTTTCTCATTTTGTTAGATACCACTGGGTCCTTCCTACAAAAAAACTGTGCACATAAAACACTTCGATGTTCACTTTCTTCCTTCACTAGCAGGTGGAGTTCAAGCATTGAGTAATGTGGCAAAGAAGACTGTGAATTAGTTGGAATCAGTTTTTCCTCTGTAGAAAGACTAGCATAGACAGAGCTTGTTTAGTTTCTTCAGCTAAATCCACTAAACAGTCTGATAACTGATTTTAAAATCTCTTCTTGCAGGAGTATTCAGTGGTAGGAAAAGTAACTTTATATGTCATTGACAGCCTCACATGTGAACCTCAGGGGACAACTTCCGTGTGTAGCTAAGATCAAATTGGCCAGCAATGGGCTCACTGTGGGATTATTTGTCCTCCTTGCTGCTCTAGATGCTTTTCTTTTGTCTGTTAGTTGCATTTCCATTCCACCAGTTAATACTGTGATCAGTGAGGATGAGAGAGTAATCCATCCTTTGTACAGGTCTTATGTCTTTCTTCCATCTACCTACATGTTTTCCCTAAATCCTGTGATTGCTTGGGAACTGGCAACAGAGACAGATGGAGGATGTCACACCCACATACAAATGTTGAACAAATGATGGCTGTTGGCCATTGACTTGCAGTGACAGAGGCATCTTTAACTTGTACATCAAAGGAGCCCTTTTTAAGGATAGTGTCACTCTCACTGGTTGCTGCAAATGGAAAAACAGATCCTCAGCTGTCATGCAGTCATTGATTCATTGTGCTACAACAGCAAGCCAGTTACACAGCAAAACTATCAAGTGAAACAAGCCAAGCCAAAAAAAAAAAAAAAAAGGTGAGAGACTAGGGAGGTGTTTAGTACATATTGAAAATGTCTTGCAAAATGTAATAGCAATACAGAAATCTGAAATAAAACATAACTTTGAGATGAGACAAAATTTAAGGTGGTCATTACTGTATATATGTATTACCACAAATCTGACTTTGAAAATAAATTACTATTTAATTCTTCTTTGGCTGAGGCTGATATCATATTCTTTGTAACATTAATGAAGATGTAGATAACTCGGTAAAAGTGTCTTCACAAAACAATAAGCTAAACTTGCAAATAAAGATTTAGCCACATTTGTGTAGCATAGGAAAAAAAAATAGATGATCAGGTTGCTGTGGGAAAAGATAGCTCAGAGCATTGATTACAAAAGCTGCAGTGCTGACTGCTCTCAGATATGTTAAGTCGTATCTTCCCAGACTGATAGTTTCTTCAGTTTAGAATAGCAGCTGCACCATGATTTCCCAGTGGGGGAAAAAAAAAAGAGGTGTATCTGGGGGGAACAGGAGGGAAAGCAAGGTCCTAGAATTTCCTTTAATTTATCAACTTCATTATTGAAAAATAATGGGTGAAATAACATGAAAAATAAGATTTGTCCATATATGAGAAATAAAATAAAATATGTTAAAAGCTGGGTTCCCCATGGTTAAAACAACAACCTTTTTGGTACTCCGATATTTGAGTTGATAGAATATGTATTCTCTTCCTACTGACTACACTGTTGTCTTTTCTGTTAATTATCATCTGAAAGACTATATAGCCCACTTCTTCCTGACACAAAAATGCAGTAACTCTTAGAAATTGTCCCACTGATGCCTATGAAGCTATTTGCAAGAGAAACTGCTGGTCAGAGTAAGTGAGGGCTCATTTAAAGGTTTCAAATGGGAAAGAAATTTATGTTTACTTGATAGATTCCTATGTTCTAACTTTCCTCTTTTTTAAATCCTTATTTCTTCTACAACTTACATTTCAAACTCCTCCTAACTCTTTCTTTGTTTCTTTGTCTTTTTCTTTTTTTTTATTTTTCATTTTTTTCCCTTTCTTCCTCCTAATATTCCATTTTAACAAGATTTTGTGAGTCACACTGATTCCAGGCAAACAAGCTGCTGTACTGTAAAATAAATAGCCTTGAAATGCTACAAAGTAAATCACTTGCCTTAAAGATTAAGCTAAAATGTTTGCTTCAGCTTCACGTCTGAACATCCTTTCACTTAACCAGATGATAGCAGACTTTTTGCCAACAAAACATATCTTTACTAGACCAGGGCCATCTTTCAATAAGAACAGAGCAGTATGATGCCCTCTGCCATCAAAACATGCCTCTAGCCCTATTTATTTATGAGGAGCTTTGTACTGGATACAAACTGATCATGAATGTTATCCAGCTTTATATAAGACATCACATGGTATTGGTAATCTGATAGAGGGTTTTAAATGGATAGCTACACTGCCAGTTTTAAGTGCCAGCATTTTTTTTCCCTTTTGCTATCAAGTGGTGTAGCATGTACTGCTAAGAAATAGTCTAGCCTTCACCGAGTTTATGCTTCCTGCAGAAGAATTTCTGTATCTTTATTTTGCCTTTTATTCTTCTGAACAAAATAAACCATTTAGTATTCTCTGATGGAGCAAACTGGAAATAGATTGTTGTAGGAAGGATAATCTATATTTTGCTCCTTGTTCACAAATATATTTTTTCACAAGATTGGGTTTCAGCATCTTTGTTGTTTGTTTATTCAAATAGTTATGCTTTACTGATACAGGTCTAGAGAGTCTTCAGAAACAAATATTATTTCAGACAAAAAACATTTGCTTTTCCTTTTTTTTTTTTTTTTTTTAATTAAGTATATAATTGTCATTTGCTCCAAGCAGGCAGGGAAAAATCTAACCTGGTTCAAAAAACCTGAAGTGTGACTAACATCCTGAAATTTTGCTTTGCAACATAATCTAGAAGATGAATGAGCATTAAAATGGAAAATCTAGCTTCTTTTTCCCAGGGGGCACCTTTGCATTATTGTAGCTGAAATCCTTCATGTACTGTATCACTTTGATCTGAAAGTGAGAACCTGATGAACACTTGTTCGAGTATTTTAAAGGTAAAAATAGGACCTTTGATCAATCCCTTGAATCCCTAATTCCTTACATCATTTTAGGACAATTTAAACTAAGACTCTAAAGCTGGTTGGTGCGTGCTTAAAGGAAGGAAAACTGGCTAATAAATACCAGAAAGCAGGTATGGGGAAGAAAATGGCAAAGGGAACATTTTAAAAAGTGGAGCGAACATCTAAACTTTTTCTAAGAAATTAGATGGTTGTACAGATAGAAGCACCTCAAACTGGCATTTCAGTATCCAATTATTTATCAAACATGCATTTGCAATTGAAAAAGCTTAAGTATATTTAGAAAAGGAGTAAAACTGGTAAGGAGAATTGTATGCTAAATAGTTTTTTTATTTGTTTCTTCTACCCTAGGAGGGAAATCTGTAGTTTTATATGCTTCTCACATAGTCTGGAATATCTCTTGGGCCAGTTTGGGTCAGCTCTCCCAGCTGTGTTCCCTCCCAGCTTCTTGCGGATCCCCAGTCTACTCACTGGTGAGGTGGGGTGAGGAGCAGAAAAGACCTTGACTCTGTGAGCACCGCTCAGCAAAAGCTAAAACATCCCTGTGTTATTAACACAGTTTCCAGCACAATTCAAAACATGGCCCCATACCAGCTACTGTAAAGAAAATGATCCCATCCAAAACCAGCACATCAACATACCATTGAACTTACTAGAACTTTACTTACTACCTAATAGAGAAGTTGCACAACATGAAATGTATTGAAACATAAATAAATGTCATAGTTTTGAAACTGGTTTCAGCTGGTGACTTGATTGTCCAAACATACATCTGAGTGAATCTGACTGTTGGGTATGTTCACCCTAGACTTTGCGCAGGCTGCAAACCTGTCACGGTTTCTGTGAGTACAGAAGGATGTATGTCATTACTGAAGCCCACTACTGAAGTTATGTTAAAGTTTTTCCAACCAACCTTCTACTGAGCTATTTATATTGAGATTATGTTGTAAGTTTTTTGGAGAGACTCTTCACTTATATTCCACCTTCAAGGCAGTTCTGATTGCTGATTAGGGCTATGCTATAAGAAAGAAATAATAAAATCAATGGATTTGCTTATATTCTGGGCAAATGTTGAGGATTCCATAGTAGCATGTATCATTTTCTGGCAGATAGTAAAATGGTTACCTCTGCAATTAGAAAAACACATGTATCTTCTTTTCTGCATGGAGAGAATCTTAATAACTAAAAACTTGTCTGTGGTAAGCCAGAGGAAAACAGAAACAGCCTGTTTGTAATGCATCTAACTGAGGAATTATAGTCACAATGAAGGTAAAATGCTGAAAATCTTTCTTCTCTCTTTCTCTGATGCAAAATCTTCTAGGAGACAGAGGATGGCAGTACCAGTTCCAAAATACCACAGGTGGAACCACCATACGGTGGTGGAACTGGAAAGCAACACCACATTTTGAGGGTTTCTATCCTTGTACATTCAGCACTAAGGATTGAGGAATCAGAGAGTAATTACAGAGAGACAAGTGTGAGCTGGCAAAGGTACTGCAGCTACCTGACAGTCATACAAATATATGGTCAATGTTTATCTATACCTAAGGAAGATATTATTTTAAAATATGTTTAATTTTTAATGAAGTTAAAGCTATTTAAACTGTAAAGATTTCTGTGACTGGTGTCCTACATGTCCTGACCAATACATGAGAAGAAAAATTATATTCCACTTTAATTAAATTACAAAACATTTCCTTGAGATTTGATCCTGTTGCTTAATAGCATTGTCTCATCTTATGGACAACTTAGCTAATGCTGGTGTAATCAGAGATGGCTCTTCTTGCATGAGTTGGAAATACATCAGTTAAGCATGTAACAGCTGCACCTTCCAGTTAAATTTTGTTATTGTATCTTGAAGTATAAACATTCAAAATACACTTTAAAAGACAGTAGAAACCCCAGCTAAGGAACTTACACCACAGAAGTGGCATTAACAATGAAAATAATGATGGATATACAACTTTGATTGTAGTGACAGACTCAGTTATAACAACTTTATGCTACACATTAGAAATTTGTCCCATTGTATCTGATGACTGTAGCTATCAGGCCAGGAAAGAAGAGCTTTAATCACAGTCTTTAAACATATTTTGTGGTTCTTTTTTATAGATTTGATTTGCCTCTTGACTGCAAATATGATACTACTCCATATTTGAAAAGTGTCTCCTATTAAGCCACATTGATTGGATTTTACAGATTGACTGCCTTGCTTTGTGTAAGCTATGCTGTAAGGACGGCTCTCATGGTTGCTTTAAGATGGTCTGTTCACTTTCTACAGTACATTTTATTGGTCTAAATGTACGGTAGCCAATACCTACAAGTAACTTTTCAGCACAGTGCTCAGGAAATTAACCATGGAGCTCTCATTAGCATTAATGGGTGCTTAGTGGCTAATTTACTGTGCACCACGCTTAAAACATACCCCCCAGGGTGCTCACCAGGCTGTGTGGGAGATTCCTCGGTGCTGATAGTTCTTCAATTATATTTTATTAGATCAAGCTGCAAATGAAAGATTTTGATTTCTATGACATGTGTGCCTAACTCTGATTCAAAGAGAAAACACACACACCTCTGTTCACTATTAATTATCTGTGACAACAAGATAATCCCATCAAGGAGTCCTGGCAGAAAGACAGAGTAGAAAAAAGTTGTATCAATACTTCAAATTTATCATAAACTGGGAAGGTTACATAAAGTAACTTATTTTTATGCTAAATATTAACATTAAAACCATAAAATTTCAAAATAGCTATTCAAAAATTTGGAACTGCCTTTGCAATTTTATCTTAGCCTTGTTATGTATGTGTTTTCAATTACAAATGGAAAACTTAAAGAAATTAAGAAAAATCAGCTGGAATCAAGAGCTCAGGATCATATATCTATAAGAAGCTAAAGTTTTCCATGTCAAAGGTGCAAAACTTCCCTGGAATCCACACTCAAGTCCAAGAAGAAAAAAATTTGGGAATGCTTCTAAATTCTGTTCTGAATCATGAATTTTGATAGAACAGTAACTGAGGGAAACATAGGCAATAATTACATTTACGACAAGAAAGAAAATAGATAAGTTAAAATGGACTTACTAGTGTGAAGGACTAGGGAAGAACTTAGAAAATATTAAAGATATAGAAGATATGGAAATAAACAGAATAAACCAAAAGGCTCTTAAATTGTGTCAGATAAATTCATTATCTATCTCAGGTTAGAAAATTAATTTTTGGATAAGAGGAGTGCAGATCAGTCTAATTTGTCTGGACTTCAAATTACTGGTTACATTGAAGAAAATGGGGATTAATAGGGAAATCTAGAATGAGTAAGGAACTGGCTAGGAGGCAGATGAGTAGAATTTAGATAACAAGTGATTGTCATCATCAAAGGTCTTTGTTAATAATACATTGCGTGTGCACTGCTGTCTGTCTGATAGTACGGATCCCAACATTTTTACCACCCTTCATCAACACTGTTTTTTTTAAAATATCTTTTTTCTCTCCACCATTGTCTATAATGCTATACTAAAAAGCACCTAAGACAGAATCTGAAGAGCACCTACTACAGAGTCTGTCACCTGAACTCATATCATGAGTGTCACAGATTCTAATAATTCTTGATGGTGGTATTGCTCTTCTACACTACAGACAGAATATGAAGAGCACCTACTACAGAACTCATATCATGAGTGTCACAGATTCTAATAATTCTTGATGGTGGTATTGCTCTTCTACACTACACTCTAGCATCACTAGTCTCTTCCCCCTTATTGCATAAGTAGGTTCTGAAACATTTCCTACTGTAAAGTGATCTGCTTATAATCTGGATGAGCACCACATCAGAAAGATAGATCAAAAATGTTTAGGACAATATTTTGCATCCTGGTGCCTTCTAAGAAAGGTACAAAGAAACCTGGGCTTGGGTACCATTGTTTAAGACAGTATGTGATTGCCTCCAGAAAAAAAGTCTTTTATTTGTTCCAGATACATTTACAGACTATCTTTGAGGGATCTGGCAGCATATGTCAATGGATATCTGCCCAAGGATAACTAACAGATAATACTACAGTCTCCAATAGTGGATGAACTGTAACAGATGTAATGAAGTGAGTGGTGCAGGAAAAGCATAGGATAAAAAATGAGATATCACAGTTGGAAGGCTAGTGTCTTTCTTTTCATAGATATACAGATTGGTTAAGTATGGAGTAGTTCACAGCAAGAAAAAAAATGTAGATGTGGTTTCACGTGAAGAAAGTGACTCCAAAACAGCTTTGATGGGCTTGGAATAAAGCAGCTCTAGTGATACAGAGGAAAACTGCAGGTCTTGCCTACCCTTCCTTCCTCTAGTGTAACATCTGGTGCAGGTGTTCACGGTCATGTTTCCAAAATTTTCAAAACCAGAAAGTGACTTAACGCAGCTGTAGGTGTCCGCTCTGTTTTATATGTTTGCTGTAAAAATGCTGAGCAGGAAACTTTCATCATTAATCTTCAGAAATGTCTGTTATTTAAACACTGTCAATCTATCAATCAATATTCCTTTGCAAAACCAACCCAACTTTTTGCACTAGAAAAAATGATGGCAAAATACATTAACTGTGTTAGACTGTTTGTGCTGGTTCTCCTCAGCCAAGAATGTAATTTCCATCCCTGTATTCTTCAGTATTAGCAGTTTCGTTAATTTATTTTTTCCTTAGCATGAGGGAAGACTGCAAATGCTTGTTGAGTGGCTGAGGCTTTGAGCAAACAGCACTTGTAGGAAAGGGTAGCAGGCAACAGCCTGTTCTTAAGCAGCAAATGAGAAAATAAAAAGAGTTACATTAATCACTATTGTAAAGAAACCTGGAAAGAACAGGCTACCAACAGAGGCTCCTAAAACTGCAAAAGAATTTTCTTACATCTGCAAAGATCTATGTCTGGCCTGATGACTAAAATTGTTTTCCAGAAGTGTGGCGAGTCTGGAGTAGGCTGTGTATAAAGGGGCATCTATAGCTCCTGGAATATGTCCACTCTCATTGCCACTAGATGAACAGGTCCTGCCCTCTACCACATGTAGAATCGAGTTCTACCAATGCTCACAGGAACATTTTGATGCCTCTGGAGAAAGTAATAACTCCAAAAGTTCAAAGGGAAATATCCTCACTCCAGTGAAGGAAATGGTAACCACTGGCTGCTGTACTTTGAGTTTTCTCTCTCATTAGCTAAAAGTGAACTGAAAATATAGATAGACATGATGCACTTCTTAACAAAGTTCAGGTCTGTCTTCAGCTTTTAAAGAAAGTGAGGACTGAATACACTATTTGTGATAAACATCATCTTTAACCGTATAAACTTTATTAACTGTATAAACTCTATTAACTTCCAACCCCTAATATTCTCTGATTCTGTACAAAGGGAAGGAGATGAGACATTACAATTAATGATACTCAGGAAGATGTAGCACGAGTGAGCATAGTTTGTGTATTCACTTTGACACTGAAAACCCCCCAGGATCAGAAAACATTTAATGAACCTACTTTTGTTATACTTACTGATTACTAATACAACTGTCTGTGATATTATTTCGTACTGTACCAATACAAAATAGTTTTGATGAGTTGACCTGATAGGAAAAAATGTTCAAATGTTTTTCCATGAGAAGCTGCCCAGTGAAGGAAATTGAAGCATACTGAGGGATGGACAGATACATGCCTGCTAAATTTACCTAAATCAAGACATTGATCTGTACCTATACAATATTTCTTTTCAAAATTGTGAGATAGTGTTTCACAAAAATAAAGCCAAAATAATTTCACTGTAATGAAGAAGAATACTTTAATATCCTTGAGATTTCCCAGATTTTTTTATTTATTTATTTATTTTGCCTTTTCTTTCTCTTTTAGTTTCTCATGAATTGATTTCTGTTCCCTTCGCAGTGTGGGCTTAAAAGGAAGCAATTTTTCTGAGAAATAAGATTTTGAGCTTTAAGCCTAGTCAGAATCTCACTTAGAAGACTGTACTGAACCTACTTCAGCAGCTGTAGACATCCATCTATGCTTTTTTTTCCAATGGACTTTCAGGTAGAACATGAGATTGGGCAACTTAACTAGGTGTTGTTGACACAGGGTGTGCATCTGTCCTACTGCAACTGCTCTAAATTGTTTACCAATTGTTTAAAACCTGCACTTTTTATCTTCAGCCAGTGATAGCACACAAAAAAAT
The DNA here is from genome assembly GCF_000691845.1 of Merops nubicus. NCBI lineage: Eukaryota > Metazoa > Chordata > Aves > Coraciiformes > Meropidae > Merops > Merops nubicus. The sequence goes on from NW_008618357.1 coordinate 43,841, forward strand.
ATTCTCTGATTTCATCAGTGCCTGATAAATCTAGAACACAGAAGTGGTTGGTTGGGTAAAATGCGTGTTCATGGGCTGACTTCTGTACGAGAAACACGATAAATATTTAGTGAGTCTCTTAATTCTTTTTTAAACTACATCTACACGACATGCTGCTATCCTGCATGGAGCTGCCAAAACTTTCTGGTACTGGGATCTGGACTGAATATGGGCTGCCTTATATTAGTGTGATCAGTGCTGAGTGATAGTGCCTTCATGTTTTTTCAAGTATCTGCTGGTCACATCCTCATTTCCAAACTCCACATCTAACTCAGGCACATCAGTGCTGCACCTCAGAGCACCTTGGCTCAGGTGATACTTTTTAGATGTTCCTAAAAAGTCTTGGTAACTTAAAAACTGTTGCAGTCAGGAAACAAGCCTATACAAAATTTCCTTTTGTTTTGTTCTTGCTCCCCTTCAGCTTTCTTCCCACAACAAAATTAATAGCAAATACTATCTTATAAATCTAAAAAAAAAAAAAAAAATATTAAAAAAGTTCCAGGCAATCTGATATTATCTCTGTGTAGTATTTATAGTATATGTGCTATAGTATCTTAACAATTTTGTGCTTTCATAGCACATAAACCTGGACATCTTTTTCACAGAAACACAGATTTGCAGTGTTTTTTCCAATGAGCAAGTGTGTAGTTGTTTTCTGCTTAGAGAAACTAAGTGATGCTGTAGCTGCATGGTATGGCACCAACGTATCTTTTGTATATTTACAGGGAGCAGAATACAGTCTAGTTTAATTATGCAGAAATATTTATCTCTTCCCTATTACCATATCTGAAAAGTATATATCCCACTCCCACAGTTAAATATATCCTCATAAATCTAAGAAAAAAAATTCAAAAAGTTCCAGTCAATCTAATATTATCTCTGTGTAACATGTATATTATATGTGCTATAGTGTCTTAACAATTTTCTGCTTTCATAGCGCATAAACCTGTACATCTTTTTCCACAGAAACACAGATTTGCAGTGGTTTTTTTTCCAATGAGCAAGTGTGTAGTTGTTTTCTGCTTAGAGAAACTAAGTGATGCTGTAGCTGCATGGTATGGCACCAACGTATCTTTTGTATATTTACAGGGAGCAGAATACAGTCTAGTTTAATTATGCAGAAATATTTATCTCTTCCCTATTACCATATCTGAAAAGTATATATCCCACTCCCACAGTTAAATATATCCTCATATCAATTTCTCATATGTAGTGCTCTGCTCAGTGCTTTACATTTTCAAAGTGCTTTAGAAACATTAGCTAATTAACTAATGCATGTCATTATGGGCTTGTGAATCTTGGATGTCAGAAAGCAAAAGACAAGGCAATCATAGTGAATTAAATAAAAAACAGATTAAATTGCCAGCCTAGCACCCCCAACATAGAAAATTTCTCCACCCGTTGCAAATCTCCTCTCTGACCTGCGCGACTGTTTCTTGGCTTTTTCCTTTGGTGTGATATACCACTGCTTGCTGAAAATCCTTCTCATCACTTTAGGTCCCATAATTTATTGGGCCAGTCCCAACCACATGGCACATGTCTGTTCCTGGTTTAATACATATGAGTGTAAGATTGTACTGTCCTTGAGATGTGGTTGAGATAGCATTTATTCCAACACATACTCATTGCACAGCCTTAGAATAGGAATGAATATAAATGCAGCAATCGACTTCTGACTCATAAAAAATCCTATTTGTCAATTTAGATCAGATTCATATCTGAAAGTTAAAAGCTAAATATGGGGCTTAATGGTAGGGGATATTTATGTCCTTTGATACAGTTCTGATTTCTAAAGGATTATCTGTATAAAGGTGTCTGATCCCTTTCCTGGGAGAATGTCCCTCACATAATGGATGCAGGCCACTACAAAAAGAAGTCGGTTGACTCACAGCTTATTCATCACCATTCTTTCCCTTGGATTTCTTCAGATAAGGTCAGAAAGTGATTTGCTGTCTAGGTGAATTTTTATGGCTGTTTGCTCCTGGCCTTCCTTTTCTGAAGCTCTTCATGCCTACACATGAATATAAGGTATGTTCCTCATGTGACCCAGCTACAAGCTTCTCATTCAAAGAAGATTTCCTGATAAGTAATGGTGCTGTTGTGTCTTCTCAGGCTTGGAGACATGTTCTTTCATATGCAATTGAAGGCACTCTGTCACTTGACTGAAATACAGACCCTTTCTAGGGTGTGACTGGGCATGTTCTCTTCCAGTAACACTACCAGAGTTTTGCGCACAGGTTTCATGAGTTCATATTCATGTGAGAGGTGAGAAATCTGAGCATTCAGTGCTTTCATACAAGATGGTGAAGCCATTCTGCTTCAGGAGTAGGTAGATCGTTGATCACAATTCCACAACATTGCCTTACTCCTCTGGAAGAAGGGAAAAGCATCAAGTCTTACATGGTAGAGTAGTTTGCCAATTCATTGAGAAAATCAGATTGTCTGTTGCTTGTTAGATTCCACTCACCAGAATAAAAGACCCTGACAGCTTCACTAAAGGAGAAAGCTGCAAAGGGTGAGGGGAGAATGGCAGAACAGGCAGATTTGTCGGTGTGGCCATTAGGACAACCACAGCATGTCTCTCTGCCTTTTGTAATGACCAGGCAGGCAGGTTTGCTGAACTGATGTAAGTTTGTCATACAAAAGGGCTGAAAACAACTTGCTGAAGTTCTTCTTAAATTTTCTGAAAAATTAGAACTTAACTTCAGTGGTTTTATCATCTTCCATTCTATATCCACAAAGGTAACTCTCAGTATTCTTAGGGGGCAAGTTAAAGTTATAGGTAAAAAGGTGTCGTAATAACTGCTGGTTAATAACAAAAGTTCTGACAATTTAAATTGATTTTGTACCTCAGCATTAATAACTGCACAGCTATTATACAGCTATTAATGATGATACAGCTATTATAATTACAGCTATTGTAATAAATGAGGAAATGATTTCACTGGCTTAAGCAGAAACATTATAATATCATCTATATGAAATGGCAGTTTTCCCCCCTCCTGCAGATACTTCATTAGCACAATCATACTTGTCTAGTAGTAGCACCTAAGAGTCCCTTACTGGTTTGAAAGCATTCCTGACAGCAGTGCCAAGTTGCCTTGCAGTTAATGTGAGGAGGCCTGAACTATAAACATTTTCATGACCCTTATGAGTGCAACCAGATTGTTAATATTAAACGATAAGTATTTTAAACAGGTTGGGAAAGCCGGACTGTACCACTGAAAATTTGCTATTGAGATATTTTTTCTCCCAGAAATGTATGTTCAAGTGATTAATTACTTTATGTTACACTTGTCATACATCTCCCTGATGCACAGCTCTCCCCCATCTGTCTCGTTGCCACATTATCTCTTGCTCTAGGTGTGAGTATAGTTCCTTCTTCTCCAGATATGTGGCTAGATAGGCACCCAGAAGGGCTTCTTTATAGAAAACGGGTGCAGAGCTCCATCAGAGTACAATGTATTGTTGATTGGGTTGTTACACAACAAGCATTCAGAGAGAGATTGTCTTTTGCTGGTAAGGACAGTGTCCCCTTAAATGGTCTTCTCCCAGACACTGAGGTCTCTAATCTCTACTACAATACAAAAATAACTGTATTCAGTTCAGACATTTTCCTGGTTTTAATTTGTCTTTAACAAAAGTCAATAGATCAGATCTGCCCTTTGCATCATGGCTAATATATAGGACCCTAGTGCAGGGATTCTAACTGTATCTTGGCTGCTAAGATGGAGACAGTTTTTCCAGAGCTAATGAAACTTTTACAAAGCTGGATTGGTCCCTGTCTATCCCATCTTGGGGGAGAATTTTATAATCAATGCTTAACGATATAAATGTCTATGGTTGGTACATTCAAGGACATCTTTCGCAGCTTTGTGAATAAAAGATATTATCACCTCATATAAAGTAGGAAGGAGAGATGAGAGGCATGAGCCTGAACCATGCATCTGGGGATAGTTTAAGGCTCAGTGCTTTGTAAAATCTGATTGTAAAACTAGACTTCCCTGAAGCTTTATTTGGCAGTTTAAAAAAAGCCTGTTTTACTTCTTAATATAATATATCCACATCTAGTATATATTCTTAACCCAGTGCTAGATGGAGGGATTTAATCCACTGAAAACAGTTTGAGATTCTTAGAATAACTTCTGTCTTAGAAGCACATGGGTAGATGTCCAATTAGCTACATAGCTTCTTATTGATAAATAACCACCTTTTACTCCTACTGTATATGAATTGTGTCTTCTTATCGCCTTAACCTTTTAAATTCAAAATCAAGCAGTTATTTTGCCTCTTTGGTCTTGTACAGATCAGCAAAATGGATCTTCAATTTGAACTAATACATGCATGTGTCTGCAAACACTTTGGTATAATGCCTGAGAATCAGCAATGTTTCTTGTGGTTCGTTTTTTGGGTACAGTCCTTTGGCATCCAACATTTTCTTCTTTCTGTATCCTAAAACAAAACAAACAAATCAAAAACAAAACAAAAAAAACCCAAACCAAAAACACCCCAAAACCAACAAAACCCAAAACAAAACACCAAACCACAACACAAAACAATTCCAAAGAATGTGTTACAGTCTGAAGATGGAAGTAATTTATAATCACGACCACACACCTGCAAAAACTTGTGTTTCCTCTATCATATTTCTACTTTATTCCATTGAAGTGAGCATGCAAACGTTTTTTTTTTTTCCCCCATTTTCTTCCTGAAATGTTCATTCTTATTTAACTATATACAGTATGTATCAAAATAGGATGCATGTAAATAAGCTTTAATGACAGCTCTGTTCGTAAAAAGATTAAAATGGGATACCCAACTTACCCAATTGGATACCTACTACCAAACATTTAGTCAATTGTTTGACACTTTGATTAGATTCAACAGATCAATAGCTTGCTATTTTCATGAATTACTATAATTCTGGCAGTGCATATGTTGTTTGCATTTATATTGTAATTTGGCTTACAATTTGTGATACAATCTTAAGGAAATGTTGAAAGTTTTCTTGATGTATAGTGTTCCCTACAGTTAGATTTTCAAGTCAAGCTCCAATAAAATGTTTATATTTAAGCAACAGAAAGGAAATTAATAGTAGGATATTAATAGGAACTTTTTTAAACAGTTTCAGAATTTCAAGAAGAAATTATTTGAAATGTGTCTGGTTTGAATACACCCACATCTCAACATGACATCCCTAATAATTATGCTTTTGAAGGCTGACTATGTAGTATTTAAAACAGAAGAAATTATGTCATTGAGTACAGTGGGGCAATAACAACTGACTACACTGGGTCTTTATGTGAACCACAGTCTCTCACCACAAAGATCATTGAGCCTGAGCAGAACTATAGCTAGAGACCACCAAGACTTCTCAAGAACCCATTCATTGGAAAACAGAGATTTGGTGTAACCAAAGTTTCTGGTTGGAGTGAAGTTCAGGCAAATACCTAACACCTTCAAAATTAGAGTTTCTCATGAGTGTTTAGTACGAGGTTTAAATCACTTTTCTGCCCAGTTTTGGCTGGGGACTGAAACCTGGGTAGTTCTGTGTTTCAAGCATGTCATTAATGGGGAACTTCATTATATCTGCATGAAAATGTCTAAACAGATGAGAACTATGCTTGTTTGCTAATGTATGAGGGAAGATCATTCTAGCTCTATAGAGTGCTATGGTGACAGTGAAACTCCTAAGCCAGAAGTTTGTCTGCATGCATTAATGCAGATTTATACAATCTACCTTTTTAGCAACAATCACTGTGCCTCCCTTCCCATCCACCACCACCAAACTAGAATTATAACTGTAATATAAATAGTTAAATATTCAGGCACTTAATGAGAAGCTGTCTAGTGCCATACAAGACAGAGTTTCAAACAGTTGGCCTGAATCAACTTCAGGTTTCCTAAGGTATTTTCCTGTTTGTCTTTTCAAATCTGTTTTTTACCTCTTTCATTCTTTGTCTGGTTGAATATAATCCCTTAAAATAATTTGGTATCAAAAAGAATTTTGATTTTCCAGGTAGGTGATATCAAAGATAGCTTTCATATTACCTCATGTGTGGCATCTGAAGTGCTTCCAGATGCCTTCTGAGGCTGACCACTCTCCGGCAGCTGCCTGGGGAAGGCTTGGGGAAGTTGGTGAGGTGCTGTAGGATAATAGGATGGCTTGCAATGTATACTGAGCTAAAGGGGGAACACAGTAACAGAAGAAAGGAAGATAGCACTACACTTGGAACACAGTGATTTATAGAGGGCCAAATAAATCCTGGTAGCATCCAAGCACATTGCAGATATTGCAAAAGGAAAAATCAGTAGCTGGAACTCTTAGGATGTTTCCATATACATTTATTTTTTTGAGGGGATTTTGCTTTTAGAATTTAAAAAATTATTAAATTCCTCTAGCTTTATGATTTGCATTGTAGGAGCATGTGTTGGACATCTGCCTACTTGTAGCTCTTTGCAGACACTCAGTTCCCTCCTATTTACCAGCTTTTTAGCACTTTAATTACATGATAAATACTACAGATTTTTCCTGATTAATGTTGCTACTGAGACATTTACTCCTGGAATACAATTACAAGAAAATATGTATTTACTCCATCTTTAGGATTGCTTAAATAATAAAAAAAAATAAATGTTGTCACTTTGTAAATCTCTCAGGAAAACATTTTTGTTTTGCCAGATCTTATGTTTCATACAGACGGCATGCACCATGCTAACAGTCAAAATAGTGTATCCCTGTAATATCAATATTTTATATACAACCATTTCATAAGCTATAACCTTGCAACTTAAAACAATGATTCTCTGTCATAATAAAGATAATTAGGGATGAACATCCACATTCTGTTCATTTTTGATCTCCTCCTAATCTCCGTAAGCAAGAATATTAAACTCCAGTAATCCATACATAATATGGTGGGAGTGACTCACCACAGTTGAGTACTATGATCAAATTAGTTACCTCAGAGGCATTTCTTTTCCTACAAATGAGAAAAACAATCCAGAAAAGGAAAATAAAATAATGGTTTACTTCCTTACCCCTCCCCCCCCCAACTGCTATTTATAACAACAAATCTAGCTGTAGTTCTGAATGTTATTTGGGAATTTAAATTAATTCTATCACAAAGGAGAAATTAGTAGATTATAGAATTTTGAAAATTCAAAAAGCAAAAGCAAAAACTATATGGCACTTTTATTCTCATCTGTTGAGCTTGTAATTGGGATTTTTGGGGGGTTGGACTTCACACATATATAAAGAGTTTTGAAGCTGTGGCATGTATCCTTGTAGCTGTGGACCAATGTGAACCTATATAGAAATTCTGAGGGTATTATCTCATATAAAGCCTGTAAAACTCCACCAAATAACCTGCATTCTCTGAAATATCTCACTTTTCCAGATTAAGCAAACTCACTTTCTTCAGTCTTTATTTCTAAATCATGTTTTTGAAACCTATTCATCGCTGTTGCTTTCATCTGGACTCTTTCCAGTTGATCCACATCTCTCTGCCAAAAACTCCATGTGATACAGCCAGAACCAAGTAGAGTGGAAGGATGACTTCATGAATCTAACATGACACTCCTATTTGTACACTGAATTTCCATCATGGTATTTATATATCACAGTATGATGTTTGCTTTTTTCTTCACTGCTGAGGCGCTTTTAAAAAATATATTCATCTCTTATCCTCTAAACACTTACTCAGGTGATTAAATTGACTTGAGTTTAAGGGCACAATTAACATGTGTAAAGCAATGCACGTACTTAAGCATTTCAAAGGTCAAGGCCAAATATTCCTGTCAAGGAGTTGTACACCAAACTGGAGAGGCAGCCTGAGTCAAACACATGGTAAGCCAATAGCAGTGTTCTGTAACATAATTAAATCTTTTCTGATCTGCCCTTCAGATGTGGGATCCAAATACACCGTTGTAGGAACTAAAAACTGTAACGTTCTTATTCTGCATCACTCATGGAGGGATGAGAGGGGAATTATTTTATTCCTACTCCAGTTCTGGTTTACTTTTTCAGAAACTGGAATATACTTTGATTCACTGACTTAGAGTGTTTTATTAACATACACAGCAACATTTCCGTAGTCAGAATGAAAGCAGACTACCAATTAGTAATTTTGCAGAAATGCTTCTTACATTCTAGTGATAGATTAAGCAGCAATGGATTGCTCAAACAAAATGTATTTATTCCTATTACATTTCAGGAAAAAAAAATCAAAATAATATCAGGCGTTCAGTTTCCTTTGATTTTGTCACAATGCAATTCAGTAGCTAATAGAAACTTTAACACTGTTTATTTCTTGGTTCATGCTCTCTCGGGTGTATAAATTTGTTTTGTTTTTCTTTGTAAATATCTTGTTACCGTTTTTATAGACACTGTCAAGAAGCTTATCTTTTCATCACTGATTTTCTAAATAATTAATTCAAAATGTCTTTTTAAATGGTATTGGGTTTTTTGTGGTTTTTAGTGGTGTTTTTTTTTTGTTTTGTTTTGTTTTTGTTTTTTTAATCTGGACTTTTTTACCTATGTGATTATGTAAATAAACATTTAGTTAAAGGTACCATTATTGAACTGCTTTTAAGGATGTTCAGTACACAACAGCTGACCCTTCATGATGTGATTACTCATGTTGCCTTCATTTTCATTTCAACCCGAATGCAGGGTTTTCTTGGTCCTATTGTAGGAGAAGAAAAACAATTATTTTATGCGTGACTGATGATAGTGATGGAGACTCTATATGGGACACAGCAGGAAGCTGAGAACTGCTTGATGCATCCAAATACCATGTACTTACTGCACATTCAAATGGCGTAAACACTAAGTGTGCTGCTTATTTTTATTTGTAACTTTAGGTTTTCTAATCTGCTATAAATATATATATATATTTAATTCTAACGGCACATTGGAAAAATAAGACTTTTCCAAAAACGAATGATGCATCAGTTTTAAAGCACAAATGAGTTCTGACTAAGTGGATGCTTTACTAGGCAAACTGGTGTTAGAAGTTAATTGGGTTTGACTAGCAAGTCTAGTTATTGGCACAATTTATAAGCTTTTGCAGAATTGTGACCATTCTGCTATCATACAGTAATATGCACAATGTGAGGTCTGACAGTAAGTGCTTGCTATCTGACAGTAAGTAATGAATCCTAGTAGAAAATATCCTTATAAAATAGCCCCCTTTTGAAGTTAAATGTAGTACAAGACTATTTTTCAGGATGCCTGAACACTTATTGCATCAGCATATAATTAACTTTTCATTGTCTTTGTGTGCTGTGACAAATCTGTTACAGGAATGGTCAGTTGGTTTTTCTTTGTGGAGAAAAAAGCTTCCTAGTAGAGAAAATATTTGTTAGAAAACATAATTATAATAATTATTCTGTAATTTGGGAGTCTTCCTCTTTCTTTTTGAAATGCAATGCTATAACTTTAAATCCTAAAGTAGCATTTCATAAATCCTTCTGGTCTCTTATATTACAATATCTTTTCTTCGTCTGCTTGAAATAATTGATGCAAATGTTTAGACATGCAACTGATTTAGTCACTTCAGTAGTTCCTTTACTATCTAGCATAAATTTGAAATCACTGAAGAGAATCATGCATATGCAAAGTGCTATGTGATGCATTTTGTTTTTATTTAGTATTAAGTGAGTTAATCTGAAAAAGCATTTAAGCACCTTAGATGTAACCATTACTGTGAAGTGCACAAAGTTTTGAAACTAAATGAAGTTTATTCTGGGAGAAAAATTGCTTAATTTGCCACTACCTGTGTGACAGCAATGTTTCTAATTCTATGTGGGCATTGTGAGTGCTAGAGGTTAGTAATACACCTGTCCCCTACTACCTTTCCTTTAATTATCCAAAGCCTGGGAACACCCATCTCCTTTCAAAGCTTAACTATTGTTAAAATTCCTGTTTTCATGCAGGATAACCAACTCCTGGCAACTGCCCTGGAGCCCAGAGTTTGCCTTTGCAGGCTCATGCGTGCACATCACACCACCCGTCTCTTCCCCTGACTGCCAATTCCATCCCAATGAGCTGGCAGGGTGCTCAAATTCACATCAATTCTGTTCCGTGATATTTTCATCAAATTGCCAAGCCTTAATTGCATAAGTGGGCTACATGGTTTTTTTTTTTGTGCTTGCACACCATTGTAAATAGGACTAGCTACATGATGCTGGCTGTAGGATATTTTACATTTCAGTGTTTGTTTTTTTTTTTTTTTTTTTTTCGGGGGCAACACTTTCTGTTTAGCCCTTAATAGGTTGGTTTTCAAGGTTTTGCCCTCATATTTTCACCAGAGTTTAGTTTCTCCTTGACTTTATATCTCAGAGAAAGATGATTTTGTCATTTTATCAGGGAATTCAGACGATTCTCAGAAAATCTGCAGAAGGCCAAGTCCTTTATTGGCTGGTTTCACTGGCACTTGGTGGATCACGTGAGTCGACCAAATGCTCTTATAGAGAGGGACTGATTCACTATCCACAGCTGTACCTGGAAGCAGGGTCCGACTTCTCCTTTGCTGTGTGTGCTCACGCCTGAAATCAGCTGCCAAGGTGATGCCAGCAGCAGTTTTGGTCCCACTTCAATGCAGAGGGTTTGGGAAGGTGGAAGGAAGGGACCGGGGGGCTAACTGCTGAGTGGGAGAGACTTGAGAGCTAGGTACAGCAGAAATGCAGTAGGGCTTTTGTTCTTTGTTTCTTTTTCTGGTTGTGTGTTATCGTGTGTTTTCTTTGGCATGACACTTCTAAAGCAGTAAGGGCAGTAACCATATTGCAGTTACAGCTTAGGTGAGGAAAAAAGCAGATCTGCAGATTCTAATATTGATGTTAAAGTTGAAGTCAAAGACTGCGTTTGCAATTTGCTTTTAATATGCATATCAAGCATTTAATAGATCCTCACTGTAAAGTTCTGAAGTAGAATTATTTCCAGCCATCTTTAGAAAACTATGGTCACAGGTCACTCTTT
>NW_008618357.1:54891-66674 GCF_000691845.1 Merops nubicus
CTATAATAAAATGGGCAGTGGGGGATTTGTTTGGATGTTGATCTAATAGCAAAACTTTAGTAAACTTGCTTGTATAAATCTTAAACACAAAGCTTGTTTATTCAAGTTTTTCTGATTCCCTTACTCTGAAAATACATCACTAAAATACAAAGGGTGTACTTCCTTGCATAATGAGTTCAGTTCTTGCTGAAAAAAAAAGTATAAGTATTCCTAAGGATTTTATTTATTTATTTTGCACCAGAAACAGTCATATCTTCGTATTTTGAATTCAGACTTCTGAATAGCCAAGGTGCAGCTGGCTGCTGGTGAAGAAGCTGTTACTGTTCTGTTACCTTTGGTTGCCTCTCACCAGTGTGAGTATAGTTACACCACCTCCAATGAAATCTTTACTACTTACTTTCAACAGGGGGTTGAATGGAATGAAATGTTGAGCCTAAACACATGTTCTTATGCTGAGTATTGATTTTTAACTGCATGAAATTGTTAATTAGTCTGCCTCCATGGCAATATGCAATAGCAACTAGTAACTTTTCAGTGATTAGTAATAGTTTTTCTTTGCATTTCTACGGTTTCCTGCAAACGTAATAGTTCTGCTGACCATATTTCAGTGTTTCCAGATCTGTCATCACTAGGCAGTTTAGTAGTTCAGAGAAAGACTCCATCAACTTGCTGGTTTAGGTGGTGGTATTAGACACCTCACGAGAAGACCATCTTTCCCAAGATACTCCAGAACTGTCAAGTACTCGGTGACTTCAACAAGGAGTTCAGTCTTATAAAGTAACACTCATCTCATTATCTGCATTCATTCACTGCTGAAGGAATTTTTTATAGACCACACTCCTAGGAAACACTCTCTTAAAAAAAAAAAAAAAATCCAAAATGCTGATCTCATAACCATATAGCCAGATTATTTTCTTCCTGTAGTTCTAATCTATGCTCTTGGAGATGTATCTTCGAAATTTTGCTATATGGCAGGTTTTAGCATTTTATTCTGAGTCCTGCATGGAGAATTCAGTGTCTCTGGACACCTGAATGTGTTTGGAAAAGTGAGGATGTTAAAAGGATGAGAGAAAGAAATTAGACTGACGAGCCCAAGTAGACAGGGTAATTCTTTGTTCTTTGCATTGCTGAACAAACAAGGTGTTACACAAACCAGGAACTGCTCTTTTCACTCAGCCATGTTATAAAATAATTATTGACTTTTCTCCTTGCTGCTGTTTATGTGGTGACACACGTCACTGTATTTCTATGGTGCATAAGTTGTTTTCATGAAAAATTACTTCTAACCTTTCTAGTGCTATGAGGAGAGAAGCACGACCTAGCAGCATTGAATAAATTGTTCATTCATTTGGATGGGATATCAAAATGTACAGTAACCTATACATCCACCTGCATCAGAGGAATGCGTTTCATGTGTCCATTGAGTACATCACATAGCACTGAAGTGATCGGTGTGACAACCACTGAGTATATCACTTGTCCTACCGTCACATAAATGTACCCAGGTTATTCAATAATTTGGTTTAGGGGTTCCGGTAAGATATAGTGTATACTCATGCTATAGAAGATGTATACTGGAAGGTATTATTAAACTGCTTTAAGACAGTATTCTTGTTGGTGTAATGGAGCATAGCTCTGAGTCAGGTAAAGAGATATGTCATACCAGCAGCTCACAATTTAAACCTTTCAGTAAACTCTATTCCTTTCTCTCAGCGATCGACCACGCGTACCATGGGTGCCAGCAGTACCCAAGGTTTGACTGGTTCCTGCATAACTCCTCAGAGTCAGGCATTTGGGGTTTTTGCAAGAGTGAAGTGCTAGCTGGCTGCCCAGCCTTTCCTCTCTTTTCCTGGGGGCTGGAACTGTCAGGGGATTCCCCAATAACAATCAATGACCTGCTGGCTCTTCTGGCAGCATGCCACCAAGTTGTGAAACTGCTGAGAATTACATGTCCTGATTCACCCTCACATATGTCAGGGAGCTTCCAGCCAGGAGAACATTCTAACCTGTTAAACAAAGATAATGCATATATTCTCCCTCCAGTCAACCTTTTATTCCCCCTTTTTTACATGGGGCAGAATACATGCTTTGGCTGGTGGACTCATGCAGGCGCATGCTGAGGTCTCTCTTTATGTTGAGTTTTACTGGTTCAGTAGGGATTTTGTGTAATATCACACCATTTCTTTGTTTCGTTTTCTTGTAAATACCAACAAAATATAAATTCAGGCTCCAGCTTTTTGCATTTGTGTTTAATACTAATTTTTTGGCAGATTTTAATCAAAAGTGATGATAATTATAATATCTATTTTACCTCAGCCTTCATTTCTCATTTTAACTGTTACCTTCAACTGTCTTCAGGCTAACTTGCTCCACTCTGTATACAGCTCTTCTTTGTACTTCATTTTTTATGCTACTTTTTGCCAGGGAATCTTGGGTCAAATTATGTCTATCTTGTACTTATCTAGCTCTTTTTTTGCAGAAACTGAATTTACATAAGGGTTGTGGGTTTAACCTTTATGGAAATGAGAGTGTAATAAAATATTTTGCTGAGACTTGGACTAAGATTCCTATAAAACCTGGTCTGAAACCCTCATATGACACACATTCTGTGAAAGCATTCAAGGAGAAGACTTGGTTATAGGAGTTCATGGAGATTTAGTGAGACTTTCTGCTGAGGAAGTTAATATAGGGGCCTGGAGTTAATCATGCCCCACCTTTCATGGCCTAGTTAGGTACATTATCAGGGTTCCAAAATATTTTCTTTGATTAAATATTTTACAGTTTCCAGATAAAACTATAGAAAACTTTGGGTCCTTTTAGATATAGTAGCTATTGGTCATAGATAAAGCAGGAGATCATATATAGATGGATTCATACTGTAGACTCATGCAATCAGTCACACGTATCTAAGGCTATTTTCAACTTTTTAGAGCAAATGATGCTGCAAACTAGTATTAAGCCCTGCAAAATAATTCCTTGTAAAGTCTCCTAGAATGCAAATTCTCCAATGATTTCTGACACATCTGTTATTATGAGTTCATTTCTGGTACAATTTTGAATTTTAATGCACAGGTTAACATTTCGGTTTTTAAATTAATAACAACTACAAAAAACCCCTTTCTTAGAGACTTCAGTAATTTTAATCCTGCAGATTCATGCATTACCTAATCCATTTTAACATGTCAAACAAATATTTCTGCATTTCTTGTAAATGGAATATCGTGATAATTCTCTATTTTTAGTCTCATTATAGATACAAGAAGAGACATAGTAACACATTTTAAATATCCATGAGTAAGAAGCCTTCATTTTCTAACTTATAGACATGATCTATAAGCTTATGTGATCATAACAGTAATTTTTTTAATCAGATCCCCCTGATATCAATTGGGATTCTGAATATTGAATCAGTTACTGAACATGATTCAGTGGATAGTGGTAAAGGATAAGATTCTTCTCAGTGTCTTCCTTAAATGTCTATTTCGTGTCTCCCAGCTACTGTCAAATATTTGCTTCTAAAATTGCATCTAAAAGATTTTAAAAACCATTATACCACATTTTACAACGAACATTTAAAAACTGAGCTAACAGCAAGAAGCAGATGATCTTACACTTTTGTGGTAGAGGAGATGGTTCACTGAAGTTAGTTTCTGCCTCTCTAAAGAAGAAGCTACCCACAGGTGGATGAACAAGACAAGTAGTGGAATTACATTTTCTCCTTCTGAACCAGCAGACTGGTTGACAAATTTCCCCTTTAAAAAGGGACAACAACTTGGATAAAACCTCACTGAAAAGGCTGGGTAGCATAAAACTAATCCATTAAGTTTAGTTAAAAACATGTTCTCAGATTACAGGGGGTATTTGTCCAAAATTGATCAAAAGCTTTCAAGGCACCTAACTGATTTCACTAATCATTTTTTTTTTTTTTATGCATGTTTTTCCTTGATAAATGTGTATTCTGCCTTTTTTTATAAATGAGTGAAGCAAACATTGTAATTCATACTTTTTAAGAAATTAAGGTGGAGCTAATAAAAATAAACACTCCACCACTTTTATTATTCTTCTTTATTCAGAAATCATGACTAAAAATCTGTGAAATACACAAATTAAGATATAAACACTGACAAGCTGTATTTCCAAGTAGTAATTAAAAAATGTGGATGTGGACTCTGCAAGGCGTTTCCTTCAAACCTTTCCAGTCTTGTTGCACTAAATTTTGGTGAGCCATCTAGTGAAGAGGTAGTTCTGGAAAATCCAAAACTCTTCTAACTTCCTGGCTGATGTAGCAGATGCAAGACTGTGTCCTGAACACAGGAGGAAGAACAAATAATGTGCTCTGCACCATATGTTTTCCCACTGGCCTCACAATTTGTTCCACCCAGAGGCATTTACCTGTGAGAGCACAGGTCTGTGACTTCACTCTCCTCCATATGGCAGAGCTGATCAGAAGTATATGGCAACAGGACTCCATGAGTTGCTAACCTTTTTTCTCCCCATACATGCATGGCTGGACAGGGAACTGTGGCTCCTTTGAGTCATATTTTCTTCCTGGTACCGTTCCTCACATCCAAATTTGCGCTAGGTGATCTCACACTGGAAGATCCACCAGAGAAAAGCTCTTAAAGACACCTGTCAGTCAATGCAGTAAAGTGAGTGATACCTACCTTTCCCCCCTCTTATTATTCTGGCAAACACTCCCACACAAATGAATTCACATGTGAATTGAGATTCCATGTATCTGCTCTGAGATAAAGCAAATGATTAAGATCACCTTGCAACATGCTGAAAAGAGAAAACTTAATGAAAAGCCTGAACTACTGTAACGTACTGTGACACACACTGCATTGTAATAATTTGGTGTGTGAACAAACGGAATGCAACTGTATTACTGTTTTGCTGTCACTAACAGAGATGGCATTAAATACCTCAGCAGCTTTACACATTGTATCTCTGTTACTAACACTAATGATGTCTACACAGCAACCCAGAAGCGTAATTACTTTGCCATCACCACTCCCATTATACTATATGAAAGAAAAATGAGACCCTAGCTTTTCTATATTCCAGGCATCACAATATCATGAACATGAAGCATAACTGTGGAACTGAGAAAACATATTGAATAGAATACAAATCAAGAGCTCAGTGACATAAGCACAGCTCCTTCGTGTGCCAACAGAGGATGTCCTCTGCAATGACTCGCACACAATCTGAGCAAAATTCACTTTTATTTTCATATGCACTTTGCCCAGCAACACAGATGTGAACAAGGCTGACGTGATTACCTGAAGGTATGTGGTATTTAGTGATGTGTCACGGATACTGCCCATCTAGCTTGGACAAATTTTTAACACTTTAAAAACATCTACCCTAGTATCACATACTAACTGCATGTCAGGTTATTCTGAAAATATGTTATTATTCCAAAAGCAGGTGCATGCCTGCTAACTAACACCCCAAGTCACACAGCAAGGCTGGTTTGCAGTTATAATGCTAGAGCACACACTTTGTTGTTTACAATCAGACGTGTAATTTCTCTTGGCCTCACTGGGCATTCTGTATGCATGACACTTGATGTAAGTTTTTCTACAACGGTAAAAGATCATCTTTTCTGCTGAATAATGGTACCTTTGCACAGTGTGTTTGTGTATGTGAGTGTGACACATTCTGACTTGAAAATTCAGCTGGGAGTTTACTTGTCTGCACAAGAGATAGTATAGGCACAATATAATGTACTGCATAGCATGTTATTAATAGTGGAATTTAACATCACCCATGTTAAAGGTCAATGATAATTGAAATAAATTGACAACAAATTGTTGATATGATCAACAAATTGTTCATATCTGTAGTTAACTATCAAAAAGGCTCAAAAAAAACCACCAAAAAAACTATTCCCCCTTTCCGCCTCCCCTTTTTTTTTTATTTTTAAGGACAGAATAAATGGACTTTCTGGTACAGCTAATGCAGTGACAAGGCCTGTCAAGCTGAATTTTTTCACTTATCGTGAGTCCAGGTGTTAAACATGGCACATGACACCGGTGTGCACCATGCAGTGAGGCAGGGGCACTGTATGCTGACAGAGAATCAATAATGAAGTGGAAAAGACAATGACACTCTATGGCATTGTCTCTCTTCCTGACAGATCTGTTCAGCCCCAGAAGTATTAATTCAATTGGTTCAGTAGCACCAGATTCTTTGATTTCATTCAGAAGTCAGTGCTCATGGGGAGATCGAGAGCAACATCTATAATGCATAGATAGGATTCATGGTCCTTTCTTTGTAAATACTTTATCTAAAGTGCTGTTTACAATTGAAGAAGTCGTATGAGGTTCCTATCTTTTAATCTCAATGATGATAATTTCTGCAGAAGAAATTTGATTTTAAGTCAGAGCTCCCCCTTGGTTTAACTCCATACTTGAGCATTTTAGGGAGAATCTAGTGAGAAATTTAGTTAAAAATCAATTAATTCAGTTTCGACAGAGGAGATAATGATGCCCCTGCTTCCCCTCAAGTGACAGCATCTATGTATTGAGAAGTCTCAGTCATCAAAGCCAAACCAGGGAGGACCTGAGTAATATGCTGGTAAAACACATCTGAAGTATGTAGGCTGGAAGACCTTAGGCAGCTTCTGTAATCAATGTTTACTTGTTCTACAGCTAAATAGAGAACATGAGTGTATTTTTTTTCAACTTACAGAACTTTCAGAAACTAATGTTAATTACTTAAATTTTAGATTAAAGTACCTAAACAGCATTTAATTTTCAGTAGTTGTAGTGGACATTGCACGTTTTCAGTGTTTTTTTTTTTTAAAAAAAAAAAAAAAAGTGTTTTCACAGGTTTCCAAGTCTTTATTTGTGTGTCTGGTATTTAAGGATCATTTTCCGGATACTTAGGCCTCTATTTTTATGTGGGTATAGACAGAGAAATGAAAATGGTGAATTTGGGCTAATTCCATATCATCAGATCCAGTGGTGTTTGTGAACGGCCAGGTCCAGAGTGAAATCACAGTGGGCTTCAGCTCCACCTTCTATCCTGATGGTCCAATTTCTGCAGGAGGAAAACTTGGACACATGGGAGAGGTTAATTTTATGCCATAGCAGAGTCAAATAGTGTTGCTCAAATATTAGAAAACAAAATAATACCAGTACTGGAATTTCATCTTAGGAGGTATAGTCACTGAGAAACTTTTAGAAATACTCAGGGTTTTAAGTGTAATTTGTGGTAATAAATCATATGGACATTTATACTCTTCACTTGAAGTATTGTTTTAGATTTACCCGAAGTCTGAAGGCCAAATCTGGTGAGAAGATGTACAAAACCAGCATAAGGCTATCAGTGCAAAACAAATCTGAAAAATGTTCTTGAATGAAATTCTGCTGAAAACTCTAGGGAGGGAATGTGACTTTCAGCCAGTCATGGAAACTTTACATAAAGTTAAAAAGACACATTGAGGTTCTGAAGGTAAGCTAAGAACTTGTTTCATTGATGTTTTAATTTTAGTTGAGTCAGCTTATTTTCTATATTGAAAATATATTCTAATGTGGAAAGAGAATGTCCACAAAGGGACCTGGTTGGAAATAGTGTTTCCATTAAAGCCATTATTGGATGTTTCTTGGAGCAAAAGTGCCTTAACGAAGCCTTGTTCTATAAGAATTCAAAGCTCTTAAAACCTATAATTCTCTTTCTCATGCTAAATCAGGAGCCATGCAATATGTACCAAAATAAGATGCCACTTTGAAATGTGAGTGAGTATGAGAAGTGGATGTTTGCACAATGTTATGAACGTGACTCAATATAATGGAGGAAAACAAGATGAGTTTTCACATCAGTAACTCCTTTTTTAAAATGCATTTTGCCTTTATTTACTTTTAAAGCAGTCTCAAAAAACGCCTGCAGCATGATGGGAAGAATTAAGATCACACTGGAGACAGGGAAAAGGAAGAATTGTGACCCACTATCATTTTCCTCTCGAGGAGATAGTTCATCTTTTCAATCTGCATTCATACCTTTAACATGTAAACTGCTGGAAATCTGAAGCCACCTTATGAGCAAGCATGTACAATCTTAATTCATGTGATAGAGAAAAAGATACTGCTCGCAGCACCCGAATGCTGGGTGTGCTATGTATAGCCTCACTTTACTCTGACAAGGGTTTCATGTCAAACTGGGGAAATTACATTGTCCCAAATTTTCTCCAACAAGACATCACAGTAGATTATCTGGCTGCCACCACTCATCAGGCTGCAGCTGCTACCCTGCTCTGTTTGTCTGAACCACCCCCCTCTATCTCTGCTCAAGTCAGACGGGATGCAGACCGTGCTCAGAAGCAGGTTGGATTAGCAATAATAAGGAGGCAGATTGAGCAGCCAGTAAAGAGTCAAACATGACTGGTGATGCAAATCCAGGCTCACCCAGGCTTTTGTTTGCTGCCTCAGTACAAGGGCTGGTGGGGTTTATCCATCACAGCATTAAAAAAAAAGAGTACATTGATGGTTTTGACCTCAACATTATCCCTTTGGTTTAACTTTGACCTCCTAATTTTGCACCAAAGGGATGTGGTCCTGCTTAAGCATGCCAAGAATTGAGAATGTAGGGGGAGGCAATGTGTAGAAGCAGTGTGCTGCTGGTAAAACACTACAGACTCTTTCTACTTCAAAAGGTTTCATAATTCTGCAGCTGTATACAAATGATCCATTTTGTTAATCTGAATTCTGAGGGTCATTAAAATTTTTTTCTCTCCTCTACGAAGTAGTTTATTACTTTGAGAGAAAAAAAATCAGTTTAGAGCCAGGTAAGGGAGGAAAGCTGACAAAAACATAAATTAGAGGAAGAACTTAATTTAAAAAGTGTCAAAAAGGATAGATAGTCTTAGTTCAATAATAAAGCCTGGTTCAAGAGCCTTCTATCTTTAAATAAAGCATTGGAGCACTCTATTACCTGTACACAACCAATCTTTGATATCCAATCTAAGCCTATTTTTGCTTCTTATGTGATTAGCATACAAATGCAACAAAAAAAAAATGTGGCTACCCTAGTGACACCTAGGACGTGTTTTTGACTTTCATGTCAGTGTCAGTATGATACTGTATGATTTTGAAGGTGAATCTTGCATAAAACCCTCCTGTTTTGCTTGAATCAAAATATCATCACCACTGAGTCAGGTTATTTCTACACTTCCTGGAATATTTCCTGCTGTGCCTTGTGCTGCTTTACAGAGACACCAAAGAATTTTTAAGCATTTGACCTCTTCTGGGCTGCCATAATGTGGGTTGATCCTGAATGCCTACAGAAGTCACTCGTATGCAAACAAGGCAACTGGACTTGGAGAATAGAAACATTATCCACAATTGCATAAGCAACTTTTATTTTCCATAGGATTTAATGCTTCCTGGGCAGAATAACTCTCACATTAGTGTGTAAGTTACAGTCCCTACAGTCCCTTAGACTCTTCTTTCCAAGATATGATATTTAAGTATAATGAAATACCTTGTATTATTTTCTGATAAATATTTTGCTGCTTCTGATACTAAAGATGAGGCATTAAAGTTGCCTCTCAAGCCAAAGATCAGCAGCAGCCTGTAGAGCTGGTGTTCAGAAGCACTGTACCAAGAGAAATCTGGGTAACTATTGAGTTAGTTGATTTCCATTGAGTATATGTTGATTTACAGTGAGGGCAGTAGGTGACTTTGCACATTCATCATAATCAAAGTAAGGAAAGTAATCCTCTTTGTAATTCCACAGCCTGGTGTAAAGGGACGATGGTAGCTTGAAAGTCAGATGCGTTGTTCACTACTAACAAGGAAAACAAATCAATACAGGTAGTGAAAACTGTGAATTCCTTCCTCCTGATCCACGCCATCATCTTGCTTTTTACATACTGGGACGAGCTGTAAGGAGGAGAGGGGCATAATCAAATCTTTGTGGTTTCTTTTGGCTTTCTGCTGAGATTGAAAACAAAGATGACTGTTATGATGGTGAGATTCGTGGGGTGTGTAATAGTTTCTTCTGGACTAAGATAGCAAATGTATTTCACATAGATCATGCATTGAAATAGTTCCTTTTTCAGTACTGGGAGCAGTGGGGTCTGAGGAGTTTGCAAATAACCCTAATCTTCAAATCTCACAAAAAAAAAAAACAAAACCAAACCAACCCAACCCAAACCAAAACCCACAAAATTAAAGTTGTTGGCTGTTTTGTTATTTAATTATCTTTATAGCAACAGCTGCATCATTTGCAAACACTCAAATCTGATTAAAATTAAAGATACTGAATTTACTAGCCAAATATTTCAGACTAATGATCACTGAAGTGGCAGCTAGCCAATATAGTTAACAATTTAATTTCTGGTAGTGCATGCTGTTTGAGTTCTCTAGGTTCCACTGCCTCATTAATATTTCATTTCTGATGAGTTTCTGAAGTTCTTTGTAGCTAAGTTGCAACATCATCAGTTGGTTACTCTGCATTTTTTCTCATGGAGGAAATTGTCTCTTGGGCAATGATAATTGACTACTTGAGTTGGTCTCTGAGGATATTCAAGGTCTTCCACGTTCCTTATAGCTGCCATTTGTATCTCTGGCATTTTTGTTATTCTAAGACAAATTGTGTATCCAAATGGACTTGATCTCTTAAGTTGCTCAGCTGCAGTGAGATGACAGTTCTCTTGAGGGGATGCTGAACCCCATGTTTCAGAAATATAATCCTTAATAAGGGGGTACTTGCTTACTTTGCCTCTAGTTCATCTTGTCAGGAAATGTAACTGAGAAAGTGGTTGCCTTCTACTAATACCTAGGTGAGAACAGTGTGCTTAGGTTCTGCCCAAGTTTTATTTAGGTGTCTGTATTATTTTTGCTGTTTGCCTTTAATGTGTTGTATCATTTTGCCACAGTTTTGTTTGCTCTTTGACTTTCTCTTGGTTCCTTAGATCACGAAATTTGCATGTGTTTCTGTGTGTGTACACCGACTTACTGACAATGTAAGATGATCTCAGAGACAGATAGATATTAATATAGGATTCTAAATAATGAATAATGACATAACTTCTCCCTACAATCCTTTTCTTTTTCCTTATTTCATACACCATTTCCCTTCTCACATAGTTCCATTTTCAGAGGCTGTAATTTTTAACATTGTTACTTTCTTTCATTGATCTTGTAGTGCACCATGATAATTTTCCTTGAAGGACCTGGTGCTGACAGATACACAATCATAAGAAAAAGTTCTGTATTTGCAAGGGCAGTCTAGCAAACATGTATGTAGTTTCCAGTAGACTGAGCTATGCTTCTACCTTAAAAGAACTTTATTGCATGCCCTGAAAATAAGATCTCATGGGATTTTCACATCCTGACATGATATTTATTGTCTGGCTGCAGAAGGCTTACCTAGACTTTTCTCTGCATATGTTCAGCTCTGGTTTTATTGTCCTTATATTTTAATAGTCTTTGAAACTTCTCTGTATGGGAAGGAAGGAAGAGCAATGAAGACAAGAGTCAGTGGGAGGAATAACTTCTTCAGCGTGGTTTTTATTTCCTCTTGTTTCTTCTCTGTGGTTTCTCCCTATGCCCCCAAGATTTTGGCTGCGATGGTAGAGCAAAATGCTGCCATGTACCTGGTAAGCTGTATGAAAAGCTTACCAGGAAATATCATGGAAAATAGCTCATTCATGGTGTATTTGGATGGAGACAATATTTTTGCATTGGTCTGCTTTTACCCAGTTTACAGTGAGCTTTATGCTTATTCTTTACCATTGCAGTTGTTCTGTTCGGGGCTGGGAAGAACTCTTT
>NW_008618357.1:66686-74766 GCF_000691845.1 Merops nubicus
TTTCCCTCAGCATTGAACTGGTAGATGTAGATGAGTCTGCTCTTTCCTGCAGGACTTAGATGTCTGAATGGTAAAATTAGCTTCAGATTAGTGACAATGTCTAGCAGAGATGCTTGTTTCTCTCTCATATATGCCATTAAACCCCACCCCCCCAAAAAAAACAAAAACAAAAAACACAATGGGCTTGTGATGTTCATAGTGTCAAGAGACAATCATAAGCAACCTTACTGTTGTGAGACTTAGATGACTTTAGTCTTGTCCTTCCCAGCAGCACCAGCTCATGAGGCATTATCTGATAGAGAGCTACCTAGCTGTGTAATTCATGCCTCCCACCTAGTCATGCCAACCTGTATCTGACTTGGAAATTTCTCTGTCACAAATTTCTTATAAACCAAGTCCATAAGTCAAGAGGACTCTGAGAGGACTGGTTAAGGAAATGAAGTTCTCAGGTCTAACCCCCAAGCCCCGAATCAGGGTTGACATAGGGATGATGCCCACAAACAGGCAAGAGAGAACTTCTTGGCTTTCTCTCAAGGCCTGGCCAACCCTGGGAGAGAACAAATTAGGAAATCATCACCAGGTGCCCCTGCCTCTAGAATTAACATCAGGTGTCCAGCCCCTGGGGTTGATAATACAAAAATCTGTCTCTGCTTGTAGTGAGTGGGGGAAGTTTATTTAGGTTTGGGTTTTCTTTTTTTTCTGTTAGTGGAATGGGCTCCTTGACTGTCTACTATGAGTTCCCAGGGATGGTGGGACAGTGTCAAGACCAAGACAGAAAGAGGATTTTGTATGTAATGATGTTTTTTCCTTAGCAATCAGTATGTCATGTGACTTAGACTGATGACCTGGCTTATTCCTTCTCCTGTGACTTGCTTTCTAACTCAGTTAACTCACCTTTGCTACATCATATACTGTGAGTGTGTTTAGTCCTATTTATTATTTATATTTTTTATTTTTTCTGTTTATTCCTCTGGCTGTTAACCACCTTATATCCTGCCTATATACATTGGAATGGGGTGGTAAAGTCTTTCTTGTATGCTTCCTATTAATGGCAATATTCTTCCTAATGGGGCATGCAGTTAGCAAAAGAGGAAACAGTGTCTTGGAGGGTATGGATGACATCTGTGGTGGCTTTCCCAGATGCATTACTATATTTATGGCTTTAGTAAGCTGCATTCTTGGCATCTAAAGGTTCTTCATGAGCCTGTTTCTAGTTGCTAGTATCCTGTAGGATCCTGCATTTTTTGTGGAGACACCACCACTTTTTACTGCAGAATAGTAAGAGCTTCATCTCTTGGTTAATTCAAAAATATAAATAAACGTGTCCAGGTTCTTGGTAGTAGAATATTTCAAGCAGAGTAAGAGCCTACTTTCAGTCTGAATAGGTAAGTTTTGTACTGAATGCATAGTTAATAACAGTAATTTCTACATTTACAGTAAGTAAGGCAAGTTTGTAAATATAATAACCTACTGCATGAATACAATACCACCGTGAATATAATGTAGAACAGAAAGGAGGGTTAATAAGGCAAACATTATAATAAGTATAGTTTTATGTGTAAATCAAAAGATCTAAAACGTAAAAAATTACCATGCATGAGAATCAGCAGTAGAAACAACAGAGCTTTAATCTAAAGTACACTAATGTAGCTCAAGTATAATCAGGGTTGAATAAATATTCATCACCTATACTTTATTATACTGCACTCTGAAGAGGAAGGTACAGGAAAAAAAGTACAGGGCTATATTGAAATTCAGTTTTTGGCTTTGTGAGCTAGTTCAAGTCATTCATTTATATGCAGCTGTATAACCACAGGCTGACCAGTATTGCTGTTCAGAGACTGTGCAGTTCTGTCAAAGTCAAAATCCTTCACTAAAGTGGCCAGTTTTGCATGAATTCTATTTGAAAGGGAAAGATATTGGGGGAAAATCCATTTCTGTCAAAACAAAAAAGGTTAAAACATTAACTTCAAGCTGATTTTTCTTGTTGACATTTGGTATTGTGCCTTAATACAAAATAACACAGTTGCAACTGAATTCTGAATAATCAGAAATTAGCATTTGAGTCGTTGATTGTGTTACCCTTTGGTTTGGAAAAGAGCTCCACATACAGTATTAAACTTGTTTATGTAGTTTTAGCATCCTTTTTTAACATAAACTGACATCTCACCTTCCAAGAATACAATTGGACTCTTTCTAAGGCCTGAGAAATTATATATATTTTTTTTTTATTTTACAACAACATTGCTCTTTTCTTGATTCTGGTTTCCTGCTGTGGTTCTAGTATTCTCTTTCTGCTGAGTAACAGCAATTACCTTGGACCTTTTAAGTCTGCTTTCTGCTCAGGAGCAGAGAACATGGACAATAGACCTGAGAGTGCCCAAGAAAATAAGACAAGAATCTTTATGAAATTCACTCAGTACTGTGCCCTGGAAAGCTTTTCTTATTCTCAAGCTGGCTAATAATAGATGAAGTGCAGAGAGAAGAGCTGGATGTTGCTCATCCAGACTTAAGTTGTTCACTGCTTTCCAAGCCCCTATAGAATCATAGAATATCTGGGCTGGAAGGGACCTCCAAAGGTCATATAGTCCAACCCTCAACCATAAGCAGGGACATCTCCAACTAGATCAAACTACTCAGAGCTTCATCCAGCATGATCTTGAAAGTATTCATAATGAAAGCATGCTGCATCTTCCAATAACTGGCATTTGCTTATAGGTAAGGACATTGGGAACTTGCCATTCAGAGATTCTTGAAGGATGGGATTTATTCCCCGCTACTTCATCACCTCGGTTCCTGCACTGTTCAGGTGAACTCAAAGACTTCAGGAAACACCAGCTGAGGATGGTTTTCGTGGCTTTACATTTTTGCTTGCAACCAATTTGTTTTCATGTGTTTCATGCTGACTATTTGTGTTAATGTGTCAAGTAACATCAACAATTGCTACAGTTATTCACATTTTATCATTTATTTCACTCACTGGTGAAAGCTCCCCTCACAGGGACCCTTGAGGAGCTGAAGTGAGATACCTTGTAAGAATAGGGTTTCTTTCAAGCATTCTATTCTTCTGAGCCTCAGTTAATTATACCCCTGTTACTACAGTAACCCTAACTCAGAGGTAGTTAAGGGTACTCAGTTATTCACTGGACTGTGAATAAAGCTCATAGCTTTTCCGAAGGTGAAAGTAATTAGCTGAGAAACAAATAATTTCCAGGTAGGTAGGTAGGTGAACATAATTGATGATAGGACTCCAAGTAGAAACCAGGTCATCTAGTTCTTGGTCCTTTACCTAAAACATGAGATTATTCTTTCTTCTGTTCTTTGAAATGCCATCTCATTCATCAAGTTAAATATACAGTGGATTAATGATTCGAGCGTGTTCTGGCCAAATTATTTCCCTTTTGAGGTTCTGCCATTGCAAATGACAATGTTATTTCAATAAGCTTTCATATTCTTTGTAACAACAAAAATTTTGGACAATATTACAGATATTCATCAGATCCTTTTAATGTAAGTCTGATTTATAAATTGTTTGTTTCCTTTCTTCACTAGATACATGAATGTATTATTGGTGAATAAATGTTTCCATTATTCAATTAGTTGTATAGATAGTCAAATAATGTTTAATTATGTGACCTATTCACATTTTTCCATCAACTAAAATACTCATGAGTAATTATTTTCATTATTCAACCAGCTCTTTAAGTGAGCAAATAATATTATTAAGTTAAATTCAGTTATTATCAGCAAATGAAGCAATGAGTATTAAAGTATTGTTTTTCATTATTTGGTTCAATGCATTTACCTATGCCGTGGACCTGCTTTGAGATGTTTTCTGTAGAAGTAAAATCTTTTGTACCTTCACACCATGTTTCATATTCAATTTAACACTAAGATGAACTCAGACCAAGGAATAAACCTAATGGACTGGAGGAGAAGTACTGCAGTCCCCCTTCTCCACTCTTGGTATAGAGGTTGACCATTTCCTCGGAACAGTGATTCTGCCAGGGATTTGGCATATGCTCTTTTTTCTCCAATGGGAAGAACTATAGACAACCATTTAAATAAACAGACTCCCAGTGTTTGTATTATAGAGATTTTAATGCTATTAGTTGGAAGGCATTGCTCAGCGTAAAGGCAGATTGATTTGCAAGTTAGTTTGGTGGTCTTTTTTTTTTTTTTTCAAGCCGGGTTCCTGGATTTTTCCACCTCTACTTTTATTTGGTATAGTTTGTTTGCAGTCTGACATGGTACTCAAAACCCCCTGCTATAAATATGAAAGAATATTAGTACAGGCACAAGAATGCTGCTATGCACTTGACAGATGGAAAAGGTTTACGGTGAATCTATCATTGCCCTATGGTGGAGAACAACACTGTTCATAGATTAATGTTCATTTTATTACAGCCATATCTTACCCTCAATCTGTGTGTAGAACTCTCTTTGAAGTCATTTTGATCTGTGTGCATCAATCAAGGTTAGTATATGACACTTAGGGCCACATTTTCAAATGTCGGCACTTGGCATCTGGAAATTCTGATCCTGCGTGTCCAAAATATTTATACATGGCAATATGAGTGTTTACAGGATGTTTTAGCAAGTGAGATAGTTAAGCTGAAGGATCTGAAAAATTCACTGATTAACTATTTGAGTTAAGTTCAGGCACAGGCTTAAATCAGGCATGCCAAATTTAAACCAGTTCTGCAATTGTTCCATTCACAACTACATTGATCGCTGTTTCTACCTGGCTGTAGCATTTTAGTAGGACAGTACCATCCTCTAGCTGTGCCATTTGGGACACTATCAGCAGCTCTAAATATATATCGATATATCTATCTATCTCCCCTTTTATATGAACTCAGCAATACCGGAGTTCTGAACAGTCTTTGGGGCCCTATGAAAGCTTACGATAACAATTATTCAAGAGTTTTGTAAAATTTTAGAATCTGTCATTTAGTATGGTTTAGAGGCAAGTAATTGCTCTTTATCACCACTGCTGATAACTCAGACCTAGGATAATATTGGTTGAAAAGGGGTCCCTGAAGCAAGTGTGTGATAACCTCCTACTTTATAGCATAGAGTCAAATGGAATAACAGTTTTGTCCACCCTTGCTCAGTGTGACCTCTACATTTTGTGAAATCAGCAATAACATAGCATTGTATTTGTCTAAATTGGTATTATTAGAAAAGTCCTCTAACTGTTGAGATTTGAGAGAAATAATTTACCGTCAATATAATTTCCTGTATCTCCCTTTGTGATGCTGTAATGAAGTTATTATAGTTTGGCCCTTCAGCCTATGACAGATTGAATTTTCCATGACTTGATGATGTGACAAAGTCATTGCTCAAAGGCAAATATACTTTGTAACTGATAAACTAATGCAAATTAATTTATACTTTATAAAAAGGCATCTTAGTTTATTTTTTAACTCAAATTAAAAGCCAGGCAATATCATAATTTAGTGGTATCAAGAAAGCAATGAGTATAATCTGTGATGTGAAAAGAAGTATTACTGAAGGATTAGGGAAGTTTCAGAACATTAATCTTTTTATTTTCTATACTGTTGGACTACAGTGATGACCAATGTCCTTTTAAGAAACTTGAGCTGTATCATAGGCCTATTTAGGACAGAAGGAAGGACTGGATGCAAAAGTAATTTTCTCTTGTCGTGTTCATACAAAGAATATGTGAATTATTACTCTCAACAACAAAAGCTTTACCCAGATCGTCAATTCACTTATTTCATTGCCTTTAGGCCAGAACTCTGGACAAGGGTTTGGTGCTGTCACATAGCCTTTTCCATCTCATTTAAGTGATCTGGCCTCTGTTTTGGGAATGCATTTTTATTGTGCTGTTAAGCCCTGTGCCCCTACATGAATATTTCATATATCTACTAAGTGCTTTCACTGAATATATTAGCCCCTGATTTTCTCTTCTTTTTAATTTTTTTTTTTTTTTGTCATGCCTGTTGCCACAAATAAAATGGTAATCGTGGCCTAAATATACATGAATAATCCTTTATGGGATGAGAATTTTCAGATGCCAATAATAGCTACTTTGTCAGGTTTTGTCTAGGCTATTGAAAATGTTTAAACAGAATCTGTCCATCATATTACGTAAGCATTTTTCTATTTATATCTGCCTTTACCAGTCCACAACAAACATAATTAGCAATAAATGAAACAGTGGCCAAAAGACACATTTATGACTCATGTAGATGCCAAGGGACCATCCTAATATGGGCACTGCTTGGCATTTTGCTAGCAACAGACCAGAGTGTAACTCTTACTTGACAGTATTTTTTAAGTTTATAGTTAAAGCCCTTAGACTTTACGCAATGTAATGTTCAAGTTTCAACTGATTTGTTCCATTTAATATGACAGATATCAAGGAGCAGAAAATCTCAACAGTTCAAACAAATAATTTGCACCTCAAGCATGATATAAACAGGAACAGAATTTGTCCTGTACCATGATAAAAGAAAAACATGTGCATGTGCCTAGTTGCCATTCTTCAGACTCCATCCTTCCCATTGAACCTAAACTAAATTAGCATTCGACTTCAGACATGCCTGTTTTCTAAGAAATAGGGTTGGTTATGGTAATAGCAAAGATTCATAACATCATTTCACTGCTTGTGATGGCTGGAACATTTCGCAACAGTGAATCTGCTGGTGGTTCATGCATACTGCAGCTATTGAGGTGAAAATGTATACTTCCCACAAGAGATTTTGAGATAAGGATGGAAATGGAGTAAACAATGAGTTCCTAAATGGACAGCAAGGATGCCTTATATCATATTAGAGAGGAAGTGGTTTGTGGTTTCTGCTTATGTAGAAACCTCCTTCCAAGATATGGCAACCAAAGGTTTAAAAAGAATGTGCTAGGGGACTTTCAATTCCTCTTTTTCTCCCATTTACACATTGTAATTAGCCAAAGGTAGAGGTGCTCCAGAAAATGTTCTTGGGCTATCTGCATGTGGAGCATCTGACGAAGGAGCAGATTTATGAAAGTTTTCTATGCTGTTAAATGCTACTTATTTTGTAAATATAGTTGTGTCTTTTTACTGTTGAAAATGATGCCAGTGTCCCTCTTCAGAAGGTGCTGCAGGAACCACTTCACCATTATTTAAAATAATGGCAGCCATCTCAGTACAATAAAAGCTCTACATGCAAGGCTTACAAGTAATACCATGAGTAATACCAGAAGTAATACCATGGCAATGAGTGATACTCATAACTGTGAGTTGGTGTGTAGCTCTGAAATAATCTTTCTTAGCTACAGAGAAGATAGGTAAGGTAATTGGGGTCCCCTTCATTGGTACAGAACAACTTCAGGTAAAGTTTAGTTTAGCAGGGTTTAGTTATATGATAATACTTCCATATGACATATAAAGTGTTTTGTATGAAGACAAATATACTGATAAAAACTTCTTGGTTGATTCTCTGTACTTTCAATGAGACCAGCCTCTTTTTTTTCCACATGGAGAACCCCTTCAGCAAGAAGTTTAGGTGAAGCTATACAGTAGGAAGCAATGTTTTGTTAGACAGGGAGTCAACTAGGCAGGGTCATTTGTCAGAGAAGAGACACATACTTACCACCATGCACATTTGGAATTTATTGACATCTCTGTCTCAGACTGGAGCTCTGCAGCCAGTTTATACTGAAAGCTCGACACATGCTGAGTTCAATGGAAGCTTTTTTCATTAAAACCCAAGTGCTGTCTCAAGCCCTAGGTGTTTATTTGTTGAATTTTCAGAAATAAACACAACAAAGCCTGGTTTTAAGGACGAGGAGAGGCTCCAGATCACCAAATGACATTTTTATCTATATGTTTTATTTTGTATTTATTTTTCAATCATCTGCATATTAACATTTGATTAGCAACTGCTTGTTTAAG
Organism: Merops nubicus; assembly: GCF_000691845.1. NCBI lineage: Eukaryota > Metazoa > Chordata > Aves > Coraciiformes > Meropidae > Merops > Merops nubicus. The sequence goes on from NW_008618357.1 coordinate 74,587, forward strand.
AGAACATATCAGGTTATCTGGCTGGAGATGACAAAGCATGTTTTCCATAGAGGCATCCAGACTAGAGGCTACACAGATGTGCCTGAGTTAAAAGGATCTCACTGTCTACTTTGAGAAGTGTAGATGGCTTCTGTATTTAGAGAAAACTCATCTGAAGCATCATAAAACAAAATGTAGGGA
>NW_008618357.1:74797-87266 GCF_000691845.1 Merops nubicus
ATTCCATAATTAAGATTTCTAATGAATTGCCTTGTTAATCCATACAGTGTATGCATGTTGCAAAATTTCCCTGGCTTAATTAGTGCACTCGCTGATTATGTTTATTTCCTGATGTACACACTGATTAAGCATTGTCCATACAGTGAAGCTTGAAGCGGGATCAGTCTACAAAATAGTACCTAGTCATTTAACTGGAGACTCAGAATGCAAATAGATCAACTTATGTAAAATTAAATTAGTTCTAATAGAACCCATTTTGACTGAGCAGCTGGTGACACATTATAAACAGAATTCTCTTGTTATGTGAAATAATGTGCTTCTGCTAACAGATGCTTATATACTTTTAAGCTACAAAAATTGTCATATTCTGTTTAAGGTCTAAAGTTAAACAAAGAAAATAAATTCTGAGCTTGTTATGTAACACTTCTGCACTGGGGCTCAGCATTGCTATTTAAATAGTGTGTAAGGTCAGCTAGCCCTTTGCAGTGCTCCAGGAGGGAACTTCACAGTGAATAACTGCTGAATCATTAGACTCACAGCTAGCACATTATACCCGTTCTCTTTAACAAGTGGTGGCTATCACCTGATATTTTGGAAAAAAGCTATTAAGATGTTGCTATTGTCTCCTAAATCTTAATGATTTTGTTCTTTTAATAGAAAGTGTCTACTTTGTCTGTATTATTCTTTGGGAACATAATTCCAGATGGGTTATAACACTCAAACTAGCAATTCAGCGTCAGCGGTGTGCTGTTCTTGGTCAATACTTGGCTATGAACTGCACTTTTTTTCCTAGGAATGCTGTCAGCCACAGTGAGATGTGCTAAAGTCCCAGTGACAAGCCTTTTCTTAGTGACAGGAGGTATAGTGTATTGTATGAATGAGATAGGTGTGTTTTAGCCTCCTGGATGTACAGATTATTTACAGAAAGCTTAAGCCTCCAAGACAAAGAACAGAATAATTTCCACAGAACTAAGTAATTAAGCAAGTGAGTTGCACATCTAGGCCTTTAATATCTATTTTCTGGCTTTAATGTATTTAATGCCCACCACGGATTTATTTGAAAGTGACTTTTTGTGACAAAGACATTATACTGGAACTTACAGGCTCTTTGGCTCTTTTCTGTGTTTGACTGTGTTTATCGCACCAGAATTTCTGTCCTTAACTGACTTTCTAAATACAGCTGTGTGCAAATTAGTGCATATGGATGCTTTAAAACATTATAAAATTAGTCATATCTTTGGTAAGTTAATTAGGAAAACAATCAAATGCTCCATCTTTACTCCATTCCCAGGGTGTTTCTGGTTTTATTTTGGTTTCCTGTCAGTGGCACATACTAAGCAGAATTCAAAATACCAGCTGATCCATTCACAATCAGGCAGGTTTTTTATATGGCCTTACTCAATTTGAATTTAATATCAGTGGACTCTCTGGAGTTAGTCTATAGAACTTAAGTCATAACATTTTAGGCTTGCAGAACCTGGACAAGCATACATTGATGCCAATCATAGAGATTTAAATCGCTAATTCTTACTATCATTTGAATAAATGAGCAGTAAGTCTTGATTCAGAGACTTGCATTTATACTTATTTTTTTTAATTCAAGGTTCAACTGTTAATATTTGGATTTTTCAACGAGTGTGAAACTTATACTACATTTGCTACTGCTTTTAGACAGCCTGGAAGATACACTAGCTTCACATTTAAAGAATATCAACTGAACGTACATTTCTTCAATTACCTAGTTTGTGCATCTTTTTTTTTAAATGGGAAAATGACTTTTTTTAACCCTCCTAATACTAGACACATTGGTTTTGTATAAAAATGGGAATTCAGTGTGGAATATATACAATCAGACACTTCTTTTACATGTTGCCTAAAATAATGTTTTAGATATAATAAGTGTTGAAACATCCTGCATATAGAACCAATTTATGATGTTAGGTGGCACTATTGAATCGGGTGTCAAAATGCAGTGTGGACTCTCCTTCTGACCTTTTAGATGCTTAAATGTTTTTGAAGTTTTTTCTTCAGATATCCTTCTCTATTCCATTGTTTGAATTAACATATGCGTGTGTGAAAATTAAATCTTTAAACTAATGTCCTCCTTATGATTTTAGTACTACAGAAAGGAATTAAAGTGTAAGTGTCTTTTAGCAATACTCATTGGTATATAGTTCTGTTCCAAAGAGTTTTCAATGTATGAGAAGCAAAATCCTCTTTATACACAAGTGAAGTTTTTTGCCTAAAGTCTCTAAAAAGGTGAAAGCCTTTACACTCAGTAGTATATGTAATGTCTTAATACGAGGCTCTTAGTTCTGGAAGGATGCTCTGACCTATCAGTATAATGAAAGGATTTAAAAGTGTTAGGTTGACTAATCATAGACATAACACAAGTGCTAGCATGATGTATATTTGCAGATATTAGCAGCAACAGAACAATAGGTAAGAATGGAGTTGAGTCTACATGAAAGTTTTGGAGACCCAGGGCATATGTCTGGATTTATATACACTTAAATCTCTGCTCCATGGATGTCCATTTTGTCAAATCTCATCTCTTTTGCACTCTCTTAAAGACACTGGGAAAAAAAAAATCTGACTTTTAGATGTTGAAAAACAATCTAAATTTATGCTTACACAATCTTTCTTTTTCATAATCTCTTTTTTTTTTTACTTGTTTAGTTTTTCAACAGCCTTTGATGGTAGTGAAGCATCCAGCCAACTAAAAGCCATTTAATGCTAGTTAAACCTTTGTGCAATAGAAACCAAGGCTAATAATCTCATACCTGGGCACTGGTTATTATGATCACAGTTTACATTCCTGACACTGTCTCTGTGGTCTCCCCAGAAAAAGGAAAAACAGCCAGCACTCATTCCAGACTGAAATTTAAACAGCCAAAAATCATTCTAGCGTTAAGCAAGAAGACAATACAAAGCAAGCAAACTAAATCCAAATATGTTTAAATTGCTGCTTTAGCCTGCATGGCCTTTTCATATGATTCATACAAAAAGAAAAAACAACCTAAATTAGGATCACAGCTATGACAAAATGCAAACTTTATATTTTTCCCCCCATTTCTAAAATGCATCCACCACAAAATATTGGGGTGCTAGATCAAAATTAAAACCACATGAAGTGAAATATCAAACTTTATGCTCAAAAGAACTAAGAAAGTTTCTGAGACACAACCTTAATTTAAAGAAGCAAAATTACAAGCAATCATGCAGAGCAGTATTCTCCTCCTCTCCTTGGAAATGCAGAGCTCTTTATTATGGAAAGGCAGTAGCCCCTCTATAGTTAGGGTTGCAATCAACTTCCATTATAAAGGCCTATTTTAGCCCCCTGTAACTTTGGCTTGAAAAATTGGAATAGAAATTGCCATGTTTTCTTCAAAAGAAAAGCATAGATGAGGATTTTTTTGTTTATTTGGTGAGGTAGGAGGATTAGATTTTAATTTCACTTTTTTTGTGTGTGTGAAATTGGGAAAAAAAATACTTAACAATTACAAAGTTTAAGTCGCTAAGAAAAAAGCTATTCTGATCCAAAATTTGTGCTTGTTTTTTGTTGCTACCATATCTGCCCTTATGAGTTCAAATTATTTACAAAAAATTTAGCAGAACAGTCCTATGATGTTTTCTTTGTCTATTAGGAGAGATGGACCTGATTTTTCTCTTGGTGATGACAGCAACAGTATTTTGCTGGTGACATCTAGAGCCATAGGATGGGGCAATCTGATCAACATTTTCAAAAGCAATTCACATCTGGTAGTGTTGTGCATATATGTCCAAGTATAAAGCAGATGTTGATCTACCTGGAGGTTGTGAATAAGTGTTTAGTTTCTGGAGCTCTCCACATATTCTTTGTTGAAATATCCAGCACAGAGAGGCTGACTGAGTGTTAAACTAGAACACTGCTTTTAGAAAGGCCAGAAGAAAACATAATACTTGCTACTGAGGGCTACTGACTGCAGTCTGGAGATTGCCTAATGACACTGGAGTGAACACTAGCCACTCCCAGCATTCAGCCTTATTTATCATGCTTGGCTCATTTCCTAGGATTAGGTCCAGAATAGCCTCCAGCCATTTAGGCTGTTCAACAAAGTGTGTAAGAAAAGAAAGCAAGCACAGTCCATGGAAACATACTTCCCTCTTTTTTTCAGATAGTTGTTATCCCATTCTGGATCTAAGCATTTAAAATTCTTTATGATTAAAGGCCTGGCATTCTTGCAGATCTAATTGATCCACTGAGTAAAAAGAAATAACAAAAAAAAATCTTATGGCTTTTCCTTACTTTTGTGGAAACTGTTTAGAAAAGGTTTGTAGTACTATTTCAATTTATTAAATAATTCTTTAAAAATTAAAAAACCCTGAAGTGTTAGAAAGAAAAAAAGTATTTCTTCCCTGAAGGCTTAATTGTATTGTGTATAAAAAGTTGCATGTGTGTGTTTATGCATTTATATAAAATACACACTTATGTACAGATACATGAAAGCAGAGATTATTTTGCATATATCTATTTATAGGGATTTGGACAGCTGAAAGACTTTTGTACACTGCATTATGAAATTAAATATTCTAATTATTTAGTGTATTGCTATGGGACTTTAAATGTTGGCAAGGTGCATCAGAATGAAAATTTAGATCAAATTGTGAACATATATGCCAAATATTGCATGCACAGATGAGTCTTTACTTCAGGTTCTCTTTGTGCAATGCTTAGGATGTCCATGTGAGATCATTGTGTGTCATATGGTATAACCTGACTCTTTAAACAGACTATAGTAAAGTTATTCAAAGTTTAATAAGACTATTGAAATATTGTTTTTTCTTAAAAAAAAAAAATCTATTAATTTAGATATTTTAACAAACAATGAAATCTGTAAGGTTTTAAAAATATAATACAAAAAACTTTTCTAGGAAGATGGTTCTCCTGAACAAATCAGACCGCTTTCAGGATATAGGATACATATACAAAATAAATCCTAAGAATTTAAGAGCAGAAGGAAAAGTACTAATGCTGTGCCAAAGTACTTGAGAGTGAAAGAAGGAAAAAGATGCCAATATTTTCCCTCTTTATATCCATACAAGTTATTTTTTTAAAAAAAATTCTTTATTTAACTGTCTGTTTTCATAGTGATAATGTTCAGGTGCATTTGAATTTTGCTTTGCCATTCAGAATTCTAAACCCCAAGAACATTAAGATCACAGTTTCTACAATGTCATTAAGCTTTTCGTTGGATAATGAGTATGTGCTGCACATAAGCAGAGAGGATAGAAAACGATGCACAGGATGCCCCTGAAGGAAGCAGTTGTCAGGGATCAGGTAAGACGTTGCTGGCAATAGCTGTTGGAGTTGTGTGTTGTGTTGCTGAGAGAGCAGCAGAAGAGGTTGCCGAGGCACTTCCCCAGGGTGTGGTTATCAGAATAAAATGGCTGAAGAACCACATCTGGAAGTCTAGGAAATTCTGAGGGCAAGAATTTAGGCTAAAATACTGGTGTTCAGGAGATGCGTGTTTGACTTCTGTAATGAGGGGGAAAAAGGTGGCAACAGAAACAAAGTCAGGAATGTGCCTGCAGACAAGTCCAAATCGGAGAAGGGATGTTTCCCAAAGAGAACCTGGAAGGCCCCTACTCGGAGGGTGGTAGCTGAGCTGGAATTCTTCTCTTGGAGGGCTTCAGTGAAAAGATTGTAAGGAAAGATGTGGAGGGAACTGAAAGACACTGTTGTCACAGCTCAGGATATGACTACGTTGATTTTTGTACTTCTCAGGACTACATGTGGACAGTAAGATAAGTGAGTTTTGTGTTTCCAGGGCTCTTTTGCTGTGTTGGAAGGAGTGATTTTCCCAAGCGAGATTTAGTGTTATGCCACAAATACTCCTGAAGAAGTTTTCAGAGGCTAATGTTGGGGAGGTTAGAGATGTCACCCCTAATTCTGCCACATACACAAATACATAAAATGGGCAGCAATCAGATCAATAATTTAGAAGTTAAAGTTCTCTGTGGTAAGGTTGACTTAAAGTAATTTTGCTTTTTTTGAGTCAAAACTTATAATAACTTGAAAGACACTAAATCTTGATATGATTCAACACTGACTTGAAAGAGTTTTTCTATCTGATCAGCTACCAAATTGCAAATGAATATCTGTTAGTACTCATGATAGAAAGTTTCTTACTACAGCAGCAATATGATTATTGTTTTTTTATTTATGAATTTAATAATAAAATGATTAGGAGAAAGATGTGTTTGAGGGCTTTCTTTAATTAGCAGCAAGAGCTGAGAAAATTTGTTACTCTTAATTCTTGGCCTTATTATATTTGTTTGTGTTTTTTTTTTTTTTTTTTTTTTTTTTTAAAGGCTTAATTTTTATTTAAAATCACCTACACATGTGTGTATGGGGGTGCATGTGGTATTTCTGGGTTTTTTTTTTTTTTTTTTTTTTTCTTTGAAAGGCTTAATCTGTATTTAACATCACCTACACCTAATTTTCAGTGCTTATTAAATAACTGCTTTCAGTTATTTATCAAGGCTATATATTAAAATAAATAAGTCTACAAAGAGAGAAATACTTTCATTTCCAGTTTTAGATCAGCCTGAATTTCATAAAACTAACTCTAAAACAGCACCCTTCTAATCTCCCTTTCAGTGAGGTACAATCCTAAAAACAAAACCCATGAAGGTTTATTGTTTTACATCCTTTAAATGGAGAGTTGTCCACAGTCCCTTGGGTATATTTATGGAGAGCCTAAGAGAATTGGGTGCATGCCTGCACTAAGAGGTTTGGAGAAAACTCACCTGAAATGTCTGTTTCCAGCTTTCTGTGGTAGAATCTACTGGCAGGAAAGCACTCTTCCAAGATTTTCTGGCTTCCTCTAGGGTACTGTTAAGTAAACATTTAAGAAAGAAGTTGGCTAGAGAGAGGATGAAATCTTTCTGTTATTTCACTGAATAGGGTGTTTCCTAGAGAACATGCTGAAAACCTTACCATTCCCATGGGACAATACAGAACTTTATTTGGATAAACATTGCCTTGTTAATATTAGGTCAGATATCTTTCTTTTTCATCCTTCTTATTCCTCTAAATTGACACTTTTGAAGTAAGACGTTGTACAAACACGCTCAGTTCGTTTTGGAAATGTCACTTCAAAGTTGAATGCTTAATGACTTGTACTTTTTCTGCTAGGTCTATATCTGGCAGTTTTCCACAGCACAAGCCTGTTAACATAACTCACTCCAGGCTGATTTATTATTTTTATTCAACCAGGTGCTACATGGATTTGGCAACTTTGGCAATGTTATTGTCCATAATGACTCTGCACTTGGTGCTTGATGATGCAAACCTATGAAGTGAATACAGTGACACCAGCAGAGAATATTTCATTCCCTTATCTCTTCACAATGCATCAAACTTCATCTCCCCTATTTATTTATTTACTTCAGCAGAGGAATATAAGCTTTTTTTGGTAGTAATATCTTCTTCCTAACTGTGAAGAGGAACCAAACTGTGCCGAAAATATTGAAGTTTTTTGCACTATTTAATATTCATCATACTAATTTAAACTTCTGTTGTTTTTGAAGTTTCCTCTGAACTTTAGCAGCCAAATAACTGCTATACTGAATCAAAGGAAGTTTTCTGTGTCAGTCATTGCTGTGGTCTATCTAGCGTATTGCAACTATTAATTTAGAATTATGTTTATGCTTTTTGAAGAGTATGTTATCACTAGAAGATGACAAAGCCTTATACCTGAGCATTCATATTAGATCCACACAATTTCTTACTACTCACGTCTGAATGGTAGCTAGTGCATATTGCCAGGTATGTTTAGTTCATTTGTGTTTCTGCAATAACTCACCACTCTTGTAGTAGATATCATTTCCTCCTGTGAGCAGTTTGAGGGATAATTTAATCTTCTCTTTATGCTTCTCTTGTTATTCTTGTAAACTTTGAACCTTCTATTGCTCAGAGGGTCAAAATAGGATGAATGTTGCAACTTAGTTTTGGTGACTTTGAGGCACTTACATCCTAACTATATATTTGGTTTTTGAAATGAATTCTCCACACACACAACCCCACATTTGCCAGTTTGTTATTACTTACTGGATTGTAAACCATGCAAAAAGCAACCTTGTGTTAAATCTGAATGTAGGATTGATTTAAAGACAAAGATTTTTTTTTTTCTTACTTATATCTCATTGGAATGTAAGAAATATTTTCCAAACTTTTTTTTTTTTTTTCGGTAAGCAGTTTTTAACATGCATGGCACCACAGTCATGTAAGTAAGAATCAGACAGGAAAAGATAATCTGTATCTACAAATCTTACTCATCCTCACATCCTCTGTTCTTCCTATGATGTGAGAGGCTCTGAATAGCTTGGTTAAATGAGCTGTACCTTTAAGATAAATGAGAGAGTTCACAGCCCAGGAATATACTGAACACTGGAATGTATAAAGACAGTGACCTAAATGCCAATCTCACTCCATGATCAATTAGGGCCATGCACAGCACATCGGGGGGGGGGAGGAAAAAAAAAAAAAAAAACCAAACAACCCACCCCCCACACCACAACCAAGCACAACTAGGAAAAAAGCTCCATCTGGTTCAGAAGACAGTGGCCAGTCCCATAAATAACACAAGCTGTCAGGAAAACATCATTCCTATAGTACACTGTGTATTGGCTTTCTGTCCAACTACAGATCCACTACAAGGAGCTTCAGAGCTTTACATAGGTCTGGACCACACATCTCTTGAGCTCATTGTAACAGCCACATTCATGAGTTATTCACAGGTCAGCAGGGTGGAGAATGAAATGTACAGAAGTAAAGAACGTGGACGTATACAGTTCTAGAATCCTATTGCACATGCATGCAGACTCACGCATATAACGACAACAAAATCCCCCAAAATAAAAGAAAAAGTCTTTTCTGAGATGGGAAAATAAAACGCATCAGTAACATTGAATTTTAATATGTAATTGCCAACTTCGTAGCACAGTATGAGGTAAAGATGAGCAATAAGCTTTACTTTACACTTGTTTGTATTTTAAATACTTCTGTCGGTAGCTAATAAGTAGTTGTCAATATTAAAGACCAAAAAGAAAAACTTCTGGTTTTTACTTGGTTAAAAGAGCCATACTTTATTTTCACATTCAGAAGTTTTGGGGTTTTTTTTCATAGTAGAAAGGAAAGATCATTCAGTACTCAACATTTGTATTCTGGTAACATCTGCTACTAGGTCAGAAGGTGAGAGTGGTGGGTGCTGTACAGATATATGATAAATACATAGTAGTTCTGTAAGCTTACAATACTGGTGCACAAAAGAAATGTGCCTGCACGTTCTTTAGATGGAAATTTTATTTTGGTAAAAGCTGACAGTTGGAAATGCTGATACCGACCATGAGCAGTGCTGAGGTGGTGTTGAGCCCTGCCAAAAAAAGGAGGAGGAACCACAAGCCCAGCACTGCCTCTGGAGTTTCCTATCACTCGTTTCAGGTGTTGTCTCACCATCTCGGTTTCCCTCTAGGGGGTATAATGCCATTTGATGTCTTCTCTCCAATTTTACATGCCACTTGCGCTCAAGGTGTGTGGACTCCAAGGGAGAGGAGTGAAAATTACTTTCAACAGCCTCATCAATTTTGAGGAATTCCCTCATGAGAGGGGTAGCAAGCTTCCTCGGTCCAGTACTGCGCTAAATCTCAAGTGTATGATGGAGCCACCACTTCCCAGAGTGCTTTGCCAGTTTTACTTAAACATCCTCCTGTCTACTGCAGAGGGAGACAAAGGATTCTCCATTTTTCTAAGGTCTTCCCCTTGGGGCAAAGAACAAAAGACACAGAGTTCCTGTATGCACAGTATCTTAGTTAAACATACAATTCATAACTGAAATTTATTTCTCATGAATCGAATGGTTATTCACGTGCTTAAAATATTAAAGGATGTCCAAGTTGTGGCATGGGCAGGGTGAAGAAAGTCTGTAGATATTTTGTTTGCTCAGAGGTAAAATAGTGATCGCCACTCCTTCCTGTTAATTTGTTGAAGATAAATAGCGAAATGCCACATTTGTTTCTTCTCTCTGGTTTGCATTTAGATGACAACAGAGAAAAAATTAACTTTGAAGCATTTCCTTAAAGGCACATGATAAATCCCGAGGGAGAAATTCACAGCCTGAAGAGAGCCTAGTGCTGGGGGTTGATAGTGACAGATAGCAATGGAAATACAGTACTTGGTGCTCCGAACTAAGAGACCATTATGCCTGCAACTCACAGCGAGATGTGGCAGAATAAAGCTTCCCCCAGCCCCACCCAGAAGTGTGGCTGCCTTTGTAATTTTAATTGGTCTGTGTTTGTGGAGTGGGGCCTCTATTTACTTATGGCTTGGGGCTTGTGTTTACCAAGCCTGGTGGAGGCCAAGTGTCATATCACTGAAGCTTAGTTCCTGCAAGCTCTCCTGCTATATCTTGAGGCACTTTTCTTTTCAGTATCTGTGCCTGTCTAATTCGCGAGCTTCTGTGAAACAAGCACAGGAGGGTACAAGGCCTACAGGGAGGAATTACACCTAATTACTCAAATAATTGCTAGGCTGTTGCCTTCTTAGTCACTGAAAATAATTTCCAGGTCCCTGGCTTTTATAGATAGTCTTCTAGAGGCAGGAGGACACAGCCCCCTTTTTAACTCAGCCCATTCACTCACAAAATCAGAACACTCGAGCCTGCAAAATTAATAAGCACCACTTCCATTACATATATTTTAGGTTGTTGTTGCCGTGGCGATAAAGTCAGGGACATTGAATCTCCTCTGTTGAGCCATTGTTATCATCCCTGGCCATCTGCTGCAGAGGAGTGATATTCCATCTCATTTGCATGATGACTGATATATGGGAGGTTTGGAAGGACATATGCCACAGCAATCATGTGATGAAAATTAAAGTGAAAGTTTTGGGCCCAGAGCCGAAAAAAATCTGTGTATGCGCATGAGGCTGTTGATGTGCAAATGTGAATCATATTGAGAAGGTTTGAATAGGGAGGTGTGACGTAAAGAGGGGACACAAACGCAGGTGCTTATCTCTAGGCAGTCAAAGGCACTGGATGTCATATCATGGGAACTACCTTTCAAAGACACAGCTTTAGTGCACAGTTCAGCACACAAGGGAGGAGAAACATATAAGTTTTGGAAACAAAAATAAAGTAAGTTTAACAACTTTTTCACACTATTCTGAACCCGTTGATGTTTAAGCAACTTGTGCTGTTAGTAACTTTCTGTCTTTTCTATTCTTTGTGCTCTTATTTTGCAAAAAGCAAAAAATTCTGTCCATATATCAATGCTGAAAGCTTGAGAGATTTGTATTAAGAAGTTTGAAGGGTTTTAATCCATGTTTAAAATGCTCTCTGCAAACTTTACTTTTTGTTTAAATGACACTAATGCTGTTTCTTCCACAATGCATGCTTGGTCATTATCTTAAATGCTATTTTGGGCCTCAATTAAAAAATAGCTACTTGTAACTGCTTTGAGAAAGCTTTCTGAATAAAATGTCATGGTGTAATTGCATTTATACTGCCTCAGTAAAGCCTTTGTTCATATACATTTTACAATTGTGCAAATTTGCAGCTCTAGCTATTTGATTTGAGGAAATGATCACAAGGACACTTTTCTTCTCATTTTGAAAAGTTGTTGAACTTAAATATTATCATTGGAAAAAAAGAGAGAGGAGGAAAAAAATGAGACGGGAGAGGGAGAGAGTGGGACCAGTGTATTTGTAGGAACTGTTCGATAGATGCAGGTTCACTTGCAGTTATGTATTACACACCAAGGAGCTTTCTCATCATGTTTTAGAATGCTTTAAAATCATGTGTAATGTTTTTAAAATGAAGATTGTTGATCAATGGTGTTACTGTAAGTGAAAAAGGGTCTTTCAAAGCGTGACATTTCAGTCCTTTAAATTATTTGGGATTCAGAGAGTGAATTGAGAGCTTCTGATTAAAAAAAAGCGAATACTGTACTTTAGAATGAATGTCTGTGTCAGGAAAATCTTTAGAAAGTTAAATGACAGTAATATTAGGCAAGGTTGAAGAATGAAATGGACCTTCTGGGACAACATTTTGCAGCAGGATGATTTTTATGAAATAGCATTTGATGCTAGACAAAGTCTGTTTAACACTCTGATCAGCAATAGCTCTCTCTCTCTGACTTTCTTTTGTCTTTAACAAAGCACTTAGTTCAGATGTTTGTCTTTCTTCATATGTAAATAGCAAGACAATCTTCTGCAAGGTGCTGTGAATTTTTCATTTGACAGATTCTAAAAGTACAAATCCCAGATTTTATCCTTAAACTGTATGGGGTGAACTTTGTTAGTTAAGGATCTTTTTACGATTCAAACCAACCATTTATTATTTCTTTTGTTAATTAAATTAGTTAACTTAATTGCGTAGATGTGCCTTCTTTGGCTTGGCTGTGCAATAGTTTTGTAATTTGTAGGGAA
>NW_008618357.1:87297-166458 GCF_000691845.1 Merops nubicus
GTTTGTGATGAAAGCTTTCTCTGAGACAATAATATATTTCTTCTATAAGGTGGCTAACAGACAATGCAGATTTTGAATGAGTAATTTCTAAATATGGGTTTTGCCTCTTAACTTCACAGTTTGGAGCATTTTATTTTTACTTGTAAATATCATCTGCGTATTATAGTACTTTCATGCCTGCAGGCTAAGATTACCAGTCTTCCTTTTTTTCCTCCTCCTTCTAAATATTCAATTACTCAATGGTAATTATTATTATGTGGCCTTCTTGGCTTACTGCATTATTAGATTAATATAGATTTCTTGTGCCAAATTAGCGGAAATCACTGTTATACACAACAACGAATCACTTTTTTTTTTCAGTTTTATTTACTTTGTTGAATAACAGGAAGACTTTGGCATCATGAGGTTTTCTTCTTGAGCCTTTTAATATAATATGTTTTATTTTAAATGTGAGCAGGGGAAGGTGTATTTTGGGTTGCCTTTTTTTTTTTGATAGGTTTCTGAAAGTAGAAACTTTGGTTAGATTATAATTTAGTTCGTTCAACAATTTATCATAGGGACCTTTGTGAATGGGATGGCAGTTCAGGTCCCCTGGTCCCTGGTGGTTGTCTCAGAGGTGTAGCAGAGGTAAGAGAACCGAAAATGAAAGAAAAGGAGCTGTCCAGGGTACTGCAGCTGATTAATATTTCCTGTTACTGTACAGAAAAATCATCTTTACTGAAGTGTGCACAAACCTGCCACAACGTGACCCCCAGCCAAACTAGATAAAACTTAGATCGAAATTAACTATTACAAAAAAAAAAAAAATTCTATGAAAAACTTATTTCACAAGCATGTCATGTTTCTGTGGGTAGGAAATACACCTTCAGTTCACAATAACATTCACAAATTGTTTATTAAAAGTAGTTTTTTAAGCAAAGGTTTTTTTCAAAGTTGCAGACAATAAAACTTTTCCAGTCTAAATTAATCTCTGAGTATAACACAAATGGTTTCTATGGTAGAGTCGTAATGTAAACAAAACAAACAAACAAACAAAACCCAGATCCCTATCTTGCATTACTTGATTGCTTTTGAAATGAATTCTTGTCCTTATGTGACCTGAAATGTGTGGCTACAAAGCTATAGAAATCCAAACGATCATATTTGTTTGATATGAAATGAAAAAAAAATAGTTAAATTGAAAGTTTAACATCATGAAATTCAAAATCCCAAGCGGTATATAAACATTAAAAGAAACTTTGGACTGCTAATCCTAGGAAATGAGTTTTATGGATTGAATTCAACAAGGCTTCAGAAATGGTTCCATCTGCTGCCTAGCAGCTGGTGAAAGGATAAATTTAATTCATTAATTCATTTGGAAAAAAGGATCCAAGTAGTAAAGACTTCATTGCTCATAATGCACATAGGTGGAAATCAAAACTGAAATTAGGTATAGTTGATCATCTTTGATAATGAGGAACATTTTCTTTGTTATTGTTATAATGATCTTGATCAGATAATTAATAATATATTGACTATATGCTGTTAACCGGTATCTCAAGAAGTTGAGAACAGTTCTGAAAGCGTAACTCCTCTACTGGAAGGAACATCCCTGCTTTGGGAGTTACAGATTATGTAGGTTTGAAAAGCTGGAATGTTTCACGGGAAAATATTGCTGTCTTCCTATGAATATTTGCAACTTCATTCCTATTAAGTCAATTTAAAAACAGAAAATAAGGCAGTGTTAAAATTAGAAAATAGTTGAGTCACTGTAATAATCCAAACCCAGAATGTCAAATATAAAAGGTTTATTACTTTACTTTTCTATTACAGTCACAAGCTTCATCTTTTCTTTCATGTCTTCACCTATTTTCTTTTTGTTATAAGGGCTAAAACCTTAAAGCAAGAGGCAAAATGTAATTTAAAGGCAAAACTGAAATATCCAGAGTTTTAAAGGCAAAATTAATTGGACAAATACTTCAATAATAACTTGACATTTAAGTTCTAGGTTTAAAGTTACCCAAATTATCACACCTCCAGATAGAGATGATTTTTTTTTTTTTTTTTTAAAGTGGCTGCCTCTATTTCTTTTAATCTAAGTCACAAGCAGTAAGTACAAAGTTATCTAAGGTGTTTGAACCATGAGGTGGTCAAGTGTTGAGGGGTCTTGTTCACCTTATACCAGGCACACAGGTAAACTTGTACTTCACTGCTTGCTGAGGGATACACAGGATGATAAACCTGCTGTCCTGAAACCACTTAAATATCTGCCAATGCCTACTTTCAATGTTTCTGCTTGAGATGGTGATTTCATGAATGATATTTGGCTTTTCCCATTTCCTCTGTAGCCCATAGCTCACTGTGGTGGGTTTGTTGGATTTACTATAAAGGTTCTGTTCGCACCCTGTGGGTTGGGTTAAGAACTAGGATTTATGCATTTACTTCTACTGTTGCATTGTTTATACAGCTTTGGTTTAGTTTTGATCCCTTTTTTTTTGCCTTTGAGGCTCTTCCACAGTGTCAGCTGCTGACTGATAGTAGGAGAACGGCCTCGTGGTGTGAATGAAAGGGACCTAGCGGTTGGTAAACAGAGATAAGGAATAAATAGAGCACAGGCAAAAGGAGATAGTTCTGTGGGAGCCCAGATTGCCGCCAGTCTGTTCAAGTGAGATGCAGTGCCTGTCCTTTTCCCAGATTAAATTAGTGTGCGAAATCTCCAGTGACCTCCTCCCCTTCTCCCCATACTCTTTAGCCAAGCTGAACAGCCTCTGCTGTAAAGTATTCATTTTATCCAGGGACAAGTTGGACAATAGAACTCTCCCTGTTACTTATGGACAGCTGTCGTGATTCATAGGGCTTTTCAGCATTTCATTTTTCATAAGAGTTAAAAGGGTTTTTACCTTGTAACTGACGAGAGGTTAGAAATGCAAAGATGCCAGCCCTGAGGTTGCCTGTAGTAGGGAAGTTAATAAAAAAATATCACCCCCCCCCCCCCCAAACACACACATCTCCCCTCCCCAGCGTGCGAAAGGCTGTGTATTTTGTTAGTGCTGCTCTTCTTATTTAAAGGGGTTTAATTGTGATAACATGATTACACTGAAGCACGAACTGCATGGAGGAATTAACAAGCAGAGACAGAGTGATACGTAGGGCCCCCGAAGTTCCCTAAATTAAAGGTGACCAGTGCAAACCCAGTGAGTGCCCTTTTCCCTTCTTTGCCCTTGCTTGTGCCTGCATCTCCTATCACTTTATTACCTGCAAATAACTCCCAGGAAAGAGTAAACCCTCACGAGATACCTCTGTGGTCCCATATTTTTTTTAGTGATTTACTGCAAATATATTCAGCATTTTGACTGATTAAATAGACCTTCGGCAACCTTGAGGGTCACTGTGTAGAGTATGTACATAGAAAATGCATCAGCCCATTGTACCCTGGCAGCTAATGAGATTGGTCGTTAAGTAAATGACACAAAGCCTACAAAAAAAGCTTAGCAGCTCACTAGAGTATCACAGAGTGTCCCTGCACACCACACAACGACACAAACAGTGGACTAACCTAGCCCACCCCTGCTTTATTCTACATCACTGCTTCCCTGATGTCAGCGTGAGAGGCAGAACAAAGGCTAAAAGGCACACGGTAAGTCAGTCTGACAATTATGCCCTAGGGAGAAAGTAGAGCAAATCTTAGCCTAACCATGGGGTTGAAAGTCCGTTTCTAGACAAGTAGGTCATAATAAAGGGATTTTTTTTCCCCCCCCCTGCCAATTCAGGAAGGGGAGAAAAATGTCTCTGGAATCAAGGTTGGGTTTGTTTCTTGTTTGTTTGTTTCCTTTTCTCTCTCTGTCTCATTCGCCAGCTTACAAAAGTTTCTGGAATTCCGAAAGTAATGTGAAAGAGCATGTTTTGTGAACTGGATATTGTAATTATGGTGTGATGAAATAATATTCTTTGTAAGAATTGTCACATAATAAGCACTGCCTCAGATGTACATTAACATCTGATGAACTTTGCAAAGAGAAAGTTTCTTTGTACTTCTCTGTAAAAATCTGTTGAAAATGTGTTATATATATGAATACACAATTCAATCCACTAGCCAGATACACTCCTAAGTACCTGGTACAGTTTTTGCGACTCTACAGATATAAATTAAGTAACTACTATCATTTTGGAGTGTTTTTTTAAAACAGATTTTTACATGTCTCTCTCAGTGTTGTCTTTTACGTGAGCTGATATTAAAGAGTTGAAGGTTTCTGCTAAACAGTTAAAACAGTTATTACCTGTTTCCTTTACAGCAGCAAAATATTCAGCTAATATCTTAGAATAGCAGGTGCCTGCTTGTGTAACCTGTGATAAAATCTTTTCCAGCAGTGTTTCAGTTTAGTATCTCAGGTCCCTTTATTTTGCTGAAAAATGGCAACAGGAAGTTGCCAGAAAGTCTTGTTTGCATTGCTAAAATATTTCTGTCTGCTTTGCACTTTGGAGGCTCAGGGGATGTTAAGTTCAAAATGACATGATTTTATTGCAAGATGCCTGTGTGACTTAAGTAATGCTTCTCCTCCCCCAAAGCCACTGAAAACCGTATGTTTTAAGAATGCTTTCTCAACACAGACAGTTAAAGAAGTGAATTTTAGATATTAGCCAGCATGACAGGGTTTTTTTCTTGGTATTTTGTTTCATTTTGGAAAAGATATTTAATTTGGGAAGACACTTGTCAATATATGAGTATTTAGACATGCCAGGATAACCTGTTTGCTTAAGTAAAACTCTTCATAGGTCACAGAAGTCAGTTCACTACAATATGTTGCTTACCTAGGGACACCCTTTTTACTGCATGGACAACAGAAGTTATTATCACAGCTTATAGAAACTCAGATAAAATGCGATATTTTAACATATGCATTTGATGATTCCTTGCAAATGCATGTGTGTATGCATATATACAAATCTGTATGTGCATATTTGTATAAAAATACATGTATGCAAAAACTATGTTCACTTTTCTAGTATCCCAGTTCACTGAAACTCGGTGTATATTAAGTAGCAGCTATGTCTGCTTTTGCATTTCTCACTGATTCCAACTTAGGAAATGTAATGAGGAAGTAAGCAAACTCAGGTAAAATTTTTTATTCTATTTTCCATATTTTTAAGGTGTGTGCATTTTAGCAACATTGTTTTCCATGTTACAACAGAAAATGAGATATGCAGGCATCACAAAACAAGCTTGTTTTCTCAACCAAGTTCTATATTCATACCAAACTGCTAGACCAACAGAGATGTAGTAAGCTATGCTGTTATGACACAGTTTTACTTTGAACTTTGCTAATTGATATTAAGTTTTCAGTTCATTTTTTCAGGTAACTTTTGAGGATATTTTATGGTCAGGTGCATCACCAAAGCTTTTAAAAATGAGCACATCCTTATCAGAGTCTTCATGCTTTTTACATACCTGTGTGAATGAGAGTAAAAGGTATTTGATATTTCTGCATTCACCACATTAATGAAGTTCAGCTGTCCTTTATCCTGTTAAAAGACAAGTGATTTCACAGGGGTAATGCACCAGCAGCAGCGCTACAGAAATCACGCTGCTGCTGTAATCCGACAGGTTAAGCCACAGTAAGTTTCATTAGTTTTTCTTAGTTTCATTATTTTTTCTCTTTTCTGTCATTTCTTTGGTATGCCTTAAAAAAAAAAAAAAAAAAAGGAAAAACCCCCTTGATTTCTTTTAATTAATTTTCATCTGATCCTCCCAATAACCTGTGTGACATACCAGTTAGAAACAACTTTTCAATAGACTTTTTGGACCTCACAATCTAATATGAGGCCTTTGCACATATGTTTGTGCACGGCTCCATGGGACAACAATGTGAGCTGTACATCTAGATCTGAAAAACTTTCTGGCATTACACAGCTGATTTGAAATTATTTTTTTTTTTTTTTTTTTTTTTATTGCATGTATATATTTTTTAAGGCAATTATTACCAAAATATCTGAGATACCTGATAAGCAAGTATCTCAAAGAGTAGTTACAGACAAATCCTCCTGAAGGCCTGGCATCATCTCTCTAAAATAAAACACAGTAAATAACATGCATAGTAAACTTTATATTCTACTACATCTGTATCTGTACAGAGCATATAGACCAAAATCTATCCATTACTTAACCAATTAATTTTGGAAGTATACATCTATAACTGTGACTGAGTTGCTTCTTGTAGTTTATGCGCACATAGCTGTGGATAATTAAAAACTGCACAAGCAGTTTCAGTGCTTCTGGATGTTAATTATCTTTACTTACTTCAGACTGAAGTTATTGTTTAATTGATAGTGAAAAAGATTGTCCCCCTCTCAACTTTTTTTAGTACTTACATAAAATCTCTTTGGAGCAGAATTGCTCACGTTATGTTTACGGAAGACTTCTAATAATAATAGTAACTTTTGCCTTTCTAAATGACAGATTTCTGGTTCAAAAAAAATGATAACCTAACAGCAAAAGTTACTTTATATTGAAAACAGGGCTTACCTTCTTGGGTAGATGAATACTTAGAAAAGCGTTTGTAGACATGAGTGATTCCACTGAAGTGAGGGCGATGGCTCACTTCAACACAGTAAAGCAGATGTGTAAGTATTATGAAGATGAGGGCTTCATAGATTTCCTTAATAGATTTGGATAACTTTTGCTAGCTCATTTTTCAGGTTTGGCTTCATATATGAACTTTGATTAGGGAACTTTGGTTAAAAGGACCAAGCTTTTCATTTAAATACGTGTATTTGAACTCTGTTACATGAGGCATTAGATTAACGCAAACATTTTAGAACTTTTCTAAAATAGTTTCGTGTGAGGATGGGAGATCCCAATTTCTTCGTAACAGTGCTTTTTCAGATGATAGTAACTCACTAGGTTAGTTCCCTAAATCTCAGAAGAAAATTTGACACCTTCAGCTCCATCCTCCCCTCCAACTTGGAGTACATGTACAGTAGTTGGATTGGCACAACAAAGTAGTAATGGCTCCAAAGGCACCGTTATGGACTATCAGGTCAATAATCCTTATGCTAAGAAGGATTTACATGATACAGAGTAGTGGCTCTGTCTTTTCTGAGGTAAAAATCCATTTTTTAATGAGCATCAAAATACCGCTTTGCACTTTTCACAACAGAGATATTAAGGTAGTAAAAAAACCAAAAACCCACACATACCTTCTTCAAATAAAAGTTCCCATTTCAATTTTTGAATAAAAGAAATATTAAAAATCTGTAGAGAGCTACTGTATCCCAAACAGAGCTTTTTGGAAAATGTACCTATTACTGTTCTCAAATCTTTTCTTCCTTGCTACATCAGAAGAGTATAAGATACTTCCACCATGCCTTCAAATAGCATTTTTATGATGCACTCCAGAAATAGGTTGAGCTTAAGGACCTTTTTGTTTGTTTTGTGTATTTTTGATTCCGTGTGATTTTTCTCCTACTTCAGGCAGAAGTTTGACACAGTCTAACACAATCTAGATCTTATTAAAAAAGTTTGAAAGTAAGGACGGTGATCATAGAAATCTAAAGGTGTGATTTTTGTATGACCTTATTTTCCTGTATATAATTCAGTTTCTTGTAATAAACCCACAAACTATTTATTAAATTTCCCACATCCTGGGAAAAAGATTTTTCTTCCCTAATAATGTGGTTAACTCAGTCTCCATAGAAGATACAGAAAGTCAACACATCCTAACCGAAAAGAACTAACATTGCAATACAAATGAAGAGACTGAGCGCACATGACATTTTCATCATATCGCTAAGATTTTATAAAATTAAACACCATTTTGAAGTATGAGTCTGATGGGAATCATCCTATATATAAACATTTGACATTTAGTGGACAAAGTGCAACTGAACACATAAATCACTGTAAATAACATTGACACTTGGTCAGAAGAAACGGATATTTAAGGCTCAAATATATGGTCAAGCTATTTTATCAAGAGCCTTTCCATTATTTTTGTGAGAAACAGTACTGTCAATAAAAAGGGTTAAAGAAAATGCATTCTGTTGCATCTGCTTACTAAATCCCTTACTTTAGTAGAAATTCAAATTTTGTAAAGATTATTCGTTTTATTGATGCATATAATTATAATCACAAGCCATCTGCTGATTTGGCAGGCATGGTTAAAATTCTCTAACTCTCATAACCTTTCAAGTACAGTGCCCTTGGGACTCTATTTCACTTTTATATTTTGGAAAACATGTAGGGACAAACAAGAGAGGTCATCTGCCGAAAGTCAGACCTGTAAAACATTAAAAGAATAAAGATCGTGATGACTGCTCATTTTAAGAGCAAATTAAGTATTTTCTATTTTATTTTTGACTTCAGGAAGGATTATACTGGTTTCCATCACGCACTTTGGGAATTTGAATTTTTTCTAGGGATTAAAGCTCTCTCCTAGCACTCCTGGGATCTGGGTTCCAAGTCTAAACTAGAAGAACAAATATTGTTCAGTTTAGTTGTCACAGGTGAATTAAGCATATTTGACCTTGGCCTTAATTTTTCTTTTTATGCTGTTCTCATTACATTTCTATTTGAAATGTTTTAACAAACATAATTCTCTTTTTTTTTTTTTTTTTTAACTTAGTCGTACTGAGTTTCACAGAGAGGTACCTATCACATATTAACTTTTTACCATGAAGCTTAAAAGTGTGTCTTATTGTAGACATACAATAAGGCATAAAATGAGTGGCTAAAATTATTCGCACTAGCCCTTTAGAAATTCATGCCTTTGTATTAGCCTACCAGCAACTGGTTGTTAGCCAAAGTTACAACAGTTTGGGCTTCTTGCCTTTAAGAAATCTTGTTCTCCATTTTCTTGTCTCCTTCACCATGGTTAGCTAAAATCTTTTATACTTGACATGTTTGGGTTTTTTTAATGTTTGTTATGTTACATGTGGTGTCACTCTGCTGCTTCTAACAGAAAACATCCATGAGGGAAAAAAAAATCTAGTAGATGCTTTCTCTGTCATAATACCAAAATTACCACACTTCACCACTGTAGAATATTGTCAGTGCTCTGAATTAGGAAAAATGGTGTTTTGCAAAGAATATATGTGAGGGTGGAAAAACTTAGTGCAGAACGGCATAGTCCAGTAACTTCCTGATACTAGAAGGCAAAAGACAATCACTTCTCAACAGAACTCTCTTGCTGAATGCTGTATTGACATGGATCTCACAGAAACAAAAGATGCAACTCTCACTTCTGTTTAATTAGTGTATCTGAAGGCCTGTATGCAGTGTGCATGCTGCTTTACTCCTTTTGGAGGTTTGATTCTCACCACACACCCTCATTATGACAAGCAGGAGGGAAATGCACATGTTTGAAAGTGTCTTCACAGCTGAAACTAGGGAAACAGGCCGAGAGTAGCTCTGGTTTATTTCACAACCAATTAAGTATGACATCTGTTGAAACTCAGGAAATAAGTCTCCCTTCCCCCTGTTCATATACTTACTTAAGCTGCCAGTCTTTTGTTTGGATATGGTGAATTTTACTCACAAGGTTTTTTCTTTGGAGTAAATACACAAAATAAACAAGACATAAAGGTCTATTTTTTTTTTTAACTGTTTCACTGAGTATATGTGAAAAAGCCCAACTTGGGACTCCCAAGGCAAGCAAATGGTTGTGTTAATAATTCTTTGCCTAAATTTTCACC
Source organism: Merops nubicus (assembly GCF_000691845.1). NCBI lineage: Eukaryota > Metazoa > Chordata > Aves > Coraciiformes > Meropidae > Merops > Merops nubicus. The sequence goes on from NW_008618357.1 coordinate 96,964, forward strand.
TTACATGCTGAAAAATGGGAATGTTCGTGCAGGCAATGTAGGCACAATAACATTTTCTTTTTTGAAAATCTGGCTCTTGTTGTTGGCGCTCAAAGGCTAGCAAAAGTTGCTAGTAAGAATTTGGATTTTAATGTCTTTAATTTTATGGTTGAAAACTTGGCACTGAACAGAAGACATCAAATAGAACAGGACGTGCCATTATGTATGGTTAAAAAAAATTAAAATAAATAAATGCAAGGCCACTGTCATTGGTGACATTGAGTTTCTCAAATATCCAATAGTTCATAATAAACCATGGAAGGCAGATAAGCTTAAATAGCAAACTTAGACTTAAGAAAACAACTGTATTCAGTATCAGATGATAGCAGTTCAAGCTGAGAGCCCATTTGCCATTTATCAGACATCAATCCATGTGACGCATACGCTTAGCAAGAAAACTTTTATTCCTTCATAAAATACTGCCCAATCCAAATATTAAAAAGATGGTATTTCAGCCCATACAAACTCTTAGAATTCAGTTTCCCTCTGCTGTGCTTAGAACTTATTTGTATTCATTCTTCTATATCTAGGTAAAGAAATATTTGCCATATCATCTGGACCTTTTTTTTTTCTCTCCCTCTTGGCACTGGATTCTCCTGTGCCTCTGAAGCCACACTGATCATATCAAACTGTAGATAACTCTCCTTTTCTTTAATTTACACCATCCACTAGTGTTCCCTTTCACTTGTTCATCAGCTTCGTTTTGTTTGCCAGTTCTTTTCTACAAGGACTGGCACTGCCTTTGCTCCTGGAGGATGATTCCCTATTTTATTTCTCTTGTTTTTTCATCCCTATTTTAAAATACAGCTCAGAGCTACATAGCGTATGTGTTAAGTTGTAAAGTGCTGTGCAGTGATTGCCACAGGTTCCTTGGTTAGGAATCCTCTGGTGAAATGTTGGTGTGCAGGGTGGAAGTGTCTAGATCTGGGTCAGTCACCCAGATTCCCGTTAGAGTCAGTGGAAAGAAAGAGACATTTCTTGGATGCAATTTCTCTCACTCTGAAGTGGATGTATGAAATAAATAAGATGTACCATACAGCTACAGAGTCAGAAATGCCTGCAGGTTGCCTACAGGCTACCCAGAGGCTACAGGAAGCCCATGGTAGCTACCTCGCAAATATATATCTGCATTTCAGATATGTAAAGTTAGGGAGCTGAATCCTGTCATTCCTGTCCAGTCTACAAACTGAACTTGATTTCTTATATCTTCTTGCCACATAAACTTACTGTTTCTCACAACTCGATACAAGACAGTGATATGAATATGGTATACCTTAGACCAAAAGTTTCCTCCTACATATACACGGTGTTGATGAAATTCAGTGTGTGCTGGGGCATGAATGGGGAGTGGAATAGCAAACCTGAATATTATTCTGCAGCTCAGAGTCCCAAATTTTGCCCCTGAAATGTGATATTGAGGAGAGGGCAGTTCCCTGCTTTGTTCTGAGAAGTCTTTATTTCAAAAAAGGGTTTATTTTTTAAAAACTAATTCTTAAAAAAAAAAGAAAAAGCTGGAAAAATTTAACAATATCCATTCGTTCAATATACAGTAGAAATTTCAGCAGTAAATCAGCTGGATTTTTAAACACTGCTGAGAGAAACATTTCCAGACTCAGGTCTACATTTTCCTTCTCCCGTCAAACATTTAGAGTCTTTCAAGGCTTTCAAGACTGCTTCTCAAGCTTTGAGGTAATAGAAAGATAAATTGGTTGAGATTTTTGTGCAGTTTCTGTGGGTGACTGTAGTGATTCAACGTTCCTCATGCTATCATAACAACTAGAATCAAATATTTAACTCAATTTTAGTTGTTGCACATACTTTGCATAGATTTCAATTATTTTTTTCATGTTTGAAGACATTTGATGATGTAAATTTTGATTTTTAGAGGATTATTTATCATACTCATAGCTTTAGCACATAGGTGTGGCGTGTTTTAAATATATCTTCTTCCTTTGAAGCTCTAGGTATAGGTTCTTAAAGCTTCTTCAGATCAAGGCAAGGTGCTTAAATTGTATTTCTAAGTGAGCAAGTCAGGATTCCTTCAGGGATCAGAACTGGATGGAGCTCCACTAAGCTCTGCTAACCCTTACACAGTCCATGGTCCTTATGAAACATGATGTGGCTATACGCTACCCTAATCTATACGATGCAAGGCACAGATTGACCTTGGAAGTAGGGAGTCACAGCTAGATCTCTGGTAGTCCTTTGCCTTATTATACTCTTCTCCTGAGGTGAGGATAGCTACAGTAATAAACTCTGCTGTAAGGCTACACTCAGCTTGATCTAATTTTGTAACAAGGAGTTTTACAAAGGCTTAGTAACTATATGTCTCCAGTAACATTCCCACAGATGAGACTCAAAGTCAATGAAAATCATGCCCAAAATTGTGGGCATGCAAAGTTTATTGTGGTATAAATTGACACCAGTTCAATAAACATAACCCTTTACACCGATTTAACGTTTATCCTGAAAAGCTTAACCTGCTCCTATATAATATTCTCAGTTTTCTTCCCCACAATCACCATTTTAGTGGCTGTCATTTAAAAGCATCTTCTTAAATATCCCTAATTCATGTTGAATAGTGTGAGCGAATAAATAGCTTTTTCCCTGAATGCTTTGGGCCTCATGTTATTTATAGCAACAACATTAGTAATACCACTTATTTTTATTGTTATTAATGTAAATAATGTGCTATTATTTTGTGATCACAGGGAATAGTACTGTAATATTGAAGAAGTGCAAGTTGCTTTCAATCAATGTTTGCCAGCTCTCAAACAGCCAGTTCAGCATCGTGGATACCCTTCAGGTCATGCAGCTCATTTCCCTATTCATTTGTGGGGTTTTGGTATTTGTCAGTGGCATGACTCTCCATATCTTTTAAACTTAGAAGCTGCATGTCTGTTTGATGATATTTTAAAAGGAAAGAAGTCAGGTTTTCAAGTGAGCACAGTAGGGAAGATACCATGATTTTTGGCCCTAAATTCTTCAGACACTGATTAGTTTTCCTCCTACCCTCTGAATCTCCAGGAGGGATCCCCACAGTAGGACTATCATGAACCCAATGGGCTCTTTAGAGAAGCTGTCTTCTAGCATCCCAGCTGCTTCAGTGCACAGCATGAAGTCTGCTTTTAATAGAGAACTATTAAGCCCTGTGACTAACAGAGTTCAGGTTAAGCAGACTTCATCTCAGGAAAAGGTGAAACTCAGTCCAAGGGGTTAGGCATTACTGTTCACCAAATGGAGAAGACTTTTTTCCCCTCATTCCTCCCTGTGTATGAAGAATGTATAATGTTCTTCTTGAGAACTTGGGAAAAGACAAGACAATAACATGTGAAAACCTTTGAGCAGATGTAGAATCACACTATCCCTAAGAATTCTTCTCTAACATTAAGAGTGAATGAGAAACAGTGTGTTGGAAGAGGGAATAATCTCTCAGGTAGAGGGACAATCTGAGACAAAATGGGCACTACATAGTAACAGTTTTCCCTGGCTTGACCTGAGTGATCAGAGGTTTCTGTGAATCATTAAGCCCAGTTAATACATCTGCCAGAAATTAATGTAAATTCCAAAACCAAGCAGGAGAATTGCTTCTAATAGAGCAAAAAGTAACTGCCATTTAAAAGATAACAACACAGCTCAAGTTTTCTCATTGCTCAGCACCTGAGGTTGTCAATACTGCTTGCACAACTTAAGGTGCCTGAGAGAAAGAGGTGTTTCACTGCAGTGATGTTCAAAGGAAAGTGTACTACCCATTTCCCAGATAACTATTCAAGTGATCCTTGAGATCCTGTGTTGCTTTTTCCTTGGTATTTTCAAAAGCAATTTGTTGTATTTGGAGTTGCCAGTTCTACAAGGTTATTCCAGACCTGGAAAGCTTCAGTTTCTTCCTCCATCACCATATTCCTGCCTTAGATTTGTCAGGTACCATTATCTCATGTGACATCTAGCAAGGAATTCAGCCTTGAATACTATCTTACTGAACAGGCCTGTTGCAGATACAAGTATTTGAGTTCACTCTCACATAACGTGTACTGTCCCTTTGGTGTATGGTGAAAATGTACTTTCTCTTCTTATACTTCTAGATCTCACCCCAAGGAAATCTGCTCAGATCAGGGCAACCTCCATAGAGACAGTTTTATTATAGAATCATATAATGATTCTATACCTGAAGAAGGTACTAGCTTAGACTCTTGCCCTCAGTTGTGGGAAAAAAAAATAAAACCAAAACAAAAACCAACCAAACAAACCAAACCCAACCAACCAACAAAAACAAAACAAAACAAAACCCAAAACCAAACCTAACCAAAAACAAACCACTTTTTGTGATTTTTTGACCCAAGCAGGACTTGAGCTTTGGAAGCTCTATCACAACGCCCATCTTCAGCCATAGTCTTCCCACAAGGAAGCTGGAATAACCACCAGTGACTAACTGGGGGTGCTCACTGCTGCTGTGGAGGAGCCTGTGCCCTGACTTTTGTGATAATAAAAGGAAGCTAGCTGTGAGTCCCCATTAAAGTTGCTTTTCTCAATACCCCTCAAGTTTTATACAGTCCTTAAAGAAGATATATAAATGTGATGTATGAGGATCACTCTTGATCTTGTACAGCTCTGAAGAATACATCCTGTTCACCCCAGCTAGAAAATGATGAGTTGTATTTACTTGCTATTGAATTACCTTCTAGAATTATGTAAAAACATTAGCAGGCTACTGAAAGCCTTAAATCATTGTCTCATTAGAGTCTGCTATAAAAATAATGCAAACTCTTTCCTTAAGTGCTGAAGAAGGTACTAGCTTAGACTCTTGCCCTCAGTTGTGGGAAAAAAAAATAAAACCAAAACAAAAACCAACCAAACAAACCAAACCCAACCAACCAACAAAAACAAAACAAAACAAAACCCAAAACCAAACCTAACCAAAAACAAACCACTTTTTGTGATTTTTTGACCCAAGCAGGACTTGAGCTTTGGAAGCTCTATCACAACGCCCATCTTCAGCCATAGTCTTCGTAGCCTCCCACAAGGAAGCTGGAATAACCACCAGTGACTAACTGGGGGTGCTCACTGCTGCTGTGGAGGAGCCTGTGCCCTGACTTTTGTGATAATAAAAGGAAGCTAGCTGTGAGTCCCCATTAAAGTTGCTTTTCTCAATACCCCTCAAGTTTTATACAGTCCTTAAAGAAGATATATAAATGTGATGTATGAGGATCACTCTTGATCTTGTACAGCTCTGAAGAATACATCCTGTTCACCCCAGCTAGAAAATGATGAGTTGTATTTACTTGCTATTGAATTACCTTCTAGAATTATGTAAAAACATTAGCAGGCTACTGAAAGCCTTAAATCATTGTCTCATTAGAGTCTGCTATAAAAATAATGCAAACTCTTTCCTTAAGTGCATTGATTTTTGCACTACTATCTGTTCTACTGCTAAAAACAATATTTTATAAAGAAGTTTTCTAGTCCATAGATCAACAAACTGTAAATAAACATCCTCACTCCACAATCAGGTAAAACAAGCTAGATAGCTATGTAGATCTTATTTTCCTTATATAAAATACTATGCAATATTACAAAAAAAGAAAAGAATTTTTATTAGTTGTCATGTCTTTAGATTTCTATTCTAGTTGATGAGTTCAGTAGCCTTTAGTTGATGAGTTCAGTAGCCTTGAGAACATGGTGTTGGCCTGAAAAATAGTTATTTCCATGAAAAGAGACACGGAAATGGAAGTTTTACATATTTATTTTTTTAAAAAAAAAACTGCTTTACAAATTCTTTGCACAACGAACCTCCCCAGTATGTAAACAGGGCTCTAGCTACTGTGTTTGTCCACAGCTAGAGCTACAGATGAACACAGTGTAGTTGTGTGATGACAGGAACAGCTGACTCATTAGTAGAGAGCAGTGAAAGGTAATTAACCCTGGGAAAAGTACAGCTGCCATGCGAGCTGTTCCTTTCTGTAGGATCTGATTAGAAATTAGTGTTAAACCACTGATTCTTTAAAAAAAATGTCATTGATAATTCACTTTCCCTCTCAGGTGTGGCCCCTAAGAGGGGCCTAGGATAAAACTAGTGTACAAAAGGTCTTCTATCTAAAAAGGTCTTTTCTGAGAGAAGTACACACCTGTTTGGCTGCTTCTGGACTTTTCTTAAACGGGAATATTGTCCCAGCTTTGAATGTTTTGAGGACTCTCTCCAAGTGTATGGGCAGCACAGAGAATGCATTGTCAAGATGATTTAAGGTAGAACATTGTTGGTTGCCATGATGGCCCTTTTAGTGAGGCTGATTATTTAAAAGTTACAGCTACTACATATTGTATCAGGACATAGTTCTGTTGCAAAATGATGTAGACATCTTCAAAAGAAAACAAAAATCTCTCTGCTGGGGTGGGTGAGCACAGCATACAAAAAAAAAGGATTATACCCTGCTCATGAAAGCCAGCCCCCAGCCCACCCCTTCTTCTATACAAATCATGTTGTTTGAGGTGCCAACAGAAGAGGCAGAACCCATGATTTAATGTGACATCCAAACAACAAACCAGCCAATTATATAGGCTGAATATATATTCAGACATCTGATACAGGCCTGCTTATCAAGGATGACATAACTATCAACTGAAACAGCAAAATTTTGTTAATGTCCTGTTGGAATTTCTAAACTGCTGTTTATTATTTACAGCTGTCATATCCAAAATAGTTTTTAATTATCTTACTTTGTAGGATCTTCTGGCCAGGTCTGTATCTTTGTATACCCATGTGATTGGCAGCGAGTGTGTGTCACTGCTTCCACATGCAAATAACGTGTGCTATTAGGGTTCACAAGAGTGTTCTGCTTCTTTTCAATGAAGCCAGGTTTGCTCTAGGGAGCCTTAAGAGGAAGTGGGTTTAAAGTGATAAAGTTTGTAAGACATCCTTCTCTCCATAGGAAAATTTGTTTAATGGTACAATGGGCCACTTTCTTACCACACGTCTAATAAGCCCACATTGAATGAAAATACTCTTTTTCAGTTTCTTTTAAATTAAATACAGTGCTTTCTGGGTACAGTGATTGAACTTAATGTTACCAGAAACATATAAATAGATAGATAGATAGATAGAAAATACGTACACAGTTTCTTGACATTTTCAATATCGAGAGCAAAAACATTCAAAGCAAAATAGTTAAGGATATTTCCTAGGAGAACCTTTTTCTTTATAGGAAAACATGTGAAACAGATTTTTGAGATAAAGACCTGACATGTCAAGAGTACAGTTACCTCTAGATTGCCTAGTATGTTATGAATAAAGAAAACAGAAATCTGTTTTAAATTACTTTGCCATTCGTCATGCATTAGTTAGTACCCATTCTTCTCGGAATTGTCCTTTTTATTGGTTCTTTTTTTTTTAGTGAAAAAGCTGGAAGAGAAAGAGGAAACATTTTTTTCTTGGAAATCCCAAATGATAGCATACTCTTGAAGTATCAGGTTGAGTTTCAGAGGAAGTGAAAGCATGAGCAGGCTATTAAATTGATGAATGCATGAGGATGAAAATAATATTCACTACCTTAAAGCATGGTTACAAATGCACATAAGCACTTCACAGCACTCTACATGGTTATCCTAATTTAGCTGAAAGGTGAAGAGACTTGCAGAACGTCACAATACATTGGTGGCAGAGGTAGCAAGACAGTTCCAGAATTCCTTTTTTTTTTCCAATTATTTGCTCAATCATAGTGCCTTCTGTTTGTCTGTGACAGAAGACAGGTGCCATTTTAGGAAATAACCTTCGTCCCACTTTAAAATCATAACAGGCCCTGATAAGAGAATTTAAACTGCCATCCCTGGTGCCACTGACCTCTTAACATAACTGAACAGACCAAACACCCTTTTCCTTACTCCACACACCTGACCCAAACATTTCCTGAGCAAAACCTTCTCAGTTAAGAAGTCTGTCCCAGTGAATATTTGACTTACACATTTTGGTATCTGACAAATATTAGGGTTTGTTTGTTTGTTTTTGCATATTCTTCACTACTTTGATTTTCAAAGTTGTATTTTCATTCTTGGTTTGTTTTTTCCTGTGCTCTTCAGCCTGTTTCCAGGACCTTCAGGGCAGTGCCATAGTGCAAGAAAGCCCCATTATCTTTAGCAGTTAGGGTCATTACAAGTCTTTTAGATGGTGGCAGACTGTACTTCACATGGCACTCTTGAAGTTAATGAACATATGTGATTTGCATGTTGAGGAAAGGCACACTTCTTCCCTTTGTGTGACTTTCCCTTTCTTGGGACACGTCTGTCATGCTTAATGAAGAGAGCTTGTCGTTCAGAAAGGGGAGGATGAATGCATAGGATAGCAGGATGGTAGCTATATTTCTTTTTATAAAAATAGTTTGCATTTTTAGGTTCATCGTTCCTTTTGACTCCGTGTCAGAGAATGTTCAATCAGCTAATTAGCCATGGGTTTTGTCCAGCATAAGAATTGCTACGTCCTCATTCTGACTGTTAAATCAGTCCCCAAAAATTTGGCTGGAACAGTCAGAAATCACACAGAAAGAATATAGTAACCGAGATTTAGGCTGTAAGTATTTGAGGAGTGACTACTTTTACTGAACCTAATCAGCTCCAGCACTTCTGTAGAGGTTCAATGCAACCATAACAGCACCCCCATAAAATTGACCTTCAAACCCATTGATTCCTAACTGGCTTGCTGGAAACCATGTACAGCACAAGGACTGTAACAGCGGTGGCTAGACAGTAGGTGTATAGCAATACCAGAGCTAAAACAGTCTTCCTGATATTGAAGGAGACTTTAACAGAATAATTAAAACAACAGTTTTGCTGCTCTTGGTTATATGGATTTGTGTGCTTGGGTGTCTCCTGCTGGCCTCAATCCTGCAGCTACTAAACACCCCATAGATGAGCAGAGCGGGTCATCTCTTGCTGAAGTCAGTAGCAATCCCCCCACACAGTACCTCATAACAGAGATGACTCCATGCAGGAAAAGTCATTCAGGCTGAAAAAGAGTAAACATGTTTTAAAAGAAAATAAGCTCTGTGTTCCAGAGTCAATGACGCATGCTCTTTGAACTTTTCTTTTAAAATTGCTCTGAAATCATAAGGTTTTTACGGTGTGGTTTTACTCAAAATAATGCATATCATTGTAAAACAAGCCTTGAAGTTAAGTGGCTACTTTAATGAAACATAGTTACCATAGCTACTGCAGGAGAACAGAGAATAACTTTTAGTTCTTTTGAAGCTATGAATTAGTTTAGAAAGAGGAAAAGGAATAAACAAGCATGCAGAAGTTTATTATTCAGTGTTTCATGCCTGATCAACTCTAAAAAAGAAAAACTCTCCCTAGACTAGGGCATTAACATTTTCCAGCTGAAATCTGTAATTGGTCATCAACAAACACAAAATTACATTTCAACTCTTCAATACGTCTGTTTCCATGTTTTTTTCCTGAGTGAGAAAAGAAACAGATTTTCCCAAAGTTCTGCTTTCAGTATTTTGTTAATAACTGACATTTTACAGCATCTCGGTTGCTAAAAAAATAGCATCCTAAAGGCAGTAATACATTGCTAAACACAACTCGTGAAATCTATGGTCTAGCTCTATTATCTATTATAAACACTATCTTAAGGCTGATGAGAGGGAAATGAGAATTTATCATAGCGAAGATGTCTTCTAGGACCAGCTTCATTGTTTTTCAGTTTAGCATTGAGATGTGCTCTATCCCTGGAGTGTTAATGGAGGTCACTGCTGTTGCTCTCCTTTACTGTGTCGAAGCAAAGGAGTTCCTACATAGTTGACTATTGAGAAACAAAATGATGTTCTTTCCAGTATATCACCTTCAGCTTATGAGCCTCTAGAGCAGCGGTGATTAACAGGACTTTTACAAAGTTTCTGTGTAGTTACAAGGACAGCTTCAATCTTCTGTCATTTTTTTGCATTAGCTATGATTATGCTTTTACCACCAAAATGCATTTATTTTAAAGGTAACAATACAGACTCAGAGAATAGCTTATGTTTCATCTATATTTATCAGCACTCACTGTACATTTGTGTCTTCATTACCAGGAAATATTAAGGGACATTGTGCCATCTATTCCTGTTTACAGTTTATTATGCAGAGATAGGAAACACTTAGCATGTAAAATGAATGTAGAAATTATTCCTGGATAGAAACACGGACATTTCCCACTCGTTGGCTCTTTCTCCTCCATCACCGGATCAGAGTGTAATTGTCAGTAATCAGGCCTGCTTGCTGCTGATAAAACCACTCTGAATGCTAGCAGCCTTCTTTGTGTGATGACTCAATTATTCCAGAAGTGCCTCATCAAATCTGCCCCATCAGCTGGGCTAATAAATAAGGAGAAGAAACTGGCCCCCCAAAGCAAATTATAAATCCATTTGCATTAACCATTTCGCTGGTCCATGATCTAGACAGAAATAAGCATGGCAGATTGTGTTAAGCTTATTTGAATATGTTTATAATGTTTACAGCATGCAACCTTTTTTTTTTTTTTTCACAAGGTGTTGGAATTATCGGTCATGAATAGCATCTAAATGCAGTTATGTTAATTACAGCAAAGCCTCAGGCATCTTTGAGGGATAGTTTGTTGCTTAAATCAGGTGAAAGTTAAACCCTTCTGCTAGGCAAAAATGTGATCTTGCACATGGCACTGGAATTACTGCTGTCTTCAAAAGAGGGATGAGTGCAAAGGATGTGCTTTTACAGGTACTGGAAGGACAACTGCCTGTCTTACACTGGTAACGTGACCTCCTGTTCGTCTCAGGGTAGCAGTAGGTAAGATAAACTTTAGCCTTAGAGTTGGGAAAGAGAACAAAATAGTTGAAGAAGCAATAGTTCTGGATTATGTGTACTCCGTACTTAATAAGACAAGAGCAAAGAGGAGTACTGTGCCTCAAGGAAATTCCTTTCTAAACCTCCTGTTATATAAAAATGATCCTTCCGAGCAGGCTCCTTCAGTTTTCCAAGACTGCCCATGTGTACTGCAGTGAGGGTGTCAAAATGAAGCATCAGAAGGCCAAAGGAAATTCATCCGTTTACTCATTTGCTGAACTTTACACATCTGCTTAAGGACCTCACCGAGGTGACCACTGAGTTTGTGCAAAACGATGTGTAAAGTTACATATTTCGGCCTGTGCAGAATAAAGATCTGACTGTAGTCAAGAACTTGATATATCCTTAATTCATTTGTAATAGAATCTTTTGTTTTCACATTTTATTTTTCTCAAATACTAAATATGTTGTGTTATTCTATCTTGAGAAAGAGGAATCACTGTCACTGTAGGAAAACAAAAAATGTTCAGGGGTAATAATGGTGAGTACATTGGATTTTGTTTCCTTAGCTAGTATTTCTGTCCTGACTTAACAAATCCCAAGCTGTTGTGATTGCCCATTTTCATATTTCCAGTACATCAACTAGTGATGTGGTAAATGACAGAAAATCAAATTTGCCTCTTGGAAATGATATCCATTATGCCCAAAAAAGTTGTTGGGGTCTTTTACAGGTGTAGTACAGCTTTGTGTACTGCAATTCTGACAGAGAAAACACCCTCAGACTTCTCGTGAGATAATATTTGACTGTACAATATGTCTTTTCTCATGATTAAATCCTCAGGAACCCTAGTAATCTGTCCTGAATGAGTGGACTTTTACATGTAGACAATGGGTCAACAAGAATGGTTGGTAGAAGGGATCTGTCACACACATCTGATGTTGAGGCACAGGGCCCAAACAGTGATTCACATCGGTATCCTGCTATGACTCATGGATCTCAGTAGGATGGCACTTCAGAGTCAGTACAAAATCATGTTGCACTGGAAATGGCTATAAACCAAAGAACAAATTGCAAAGGTTCCAGGTGACTTCACTGAACCATTACATTGACAAATCAAGCAACTCATTTATCCCATCTTCATGGGTTTATAAAGTTTATTTTTCTAGCCGAATTGAGGTGCTGGTTGAAAAGGGCAAAGGTTATCTTTGTAAGAAGGCAAACTGCATCCTTCAGGGTTAAAATATTCTCTTTATATATAGAGAGAGTTGATAATTTGCCATCTGTAAATTCTTTTGAATTCTTTATTAAAACAGACAAATGAGTTAATGCAAACTATGAATAGATAGGGCCAAATAAAGATATGTGTGGACTTTAGGGGAGCAAAGAGCCTTGGTTGACAAGTAAGTTAGTTTTAGTTGATTTCCATCAAATATCTTATCATTAGAGTCATCAATAACCTAGACAGATGTTCTTTATGGGTTTTTGAGGGTAAGATCTTAATTTTTCCAGTTGGCATTGCAGACTTGTATCTGCACTTCTTGAAACACCTCAATATTTGGACCATGATTAATTTTATAATTTGTAAAACATAACAAATTGTGGTATTTCTCAATAGCTTATTGTATAAGACGTGATGTTACTGTGAAATCGGTGCTAACTGTAGAGCAGTAACTCAGAAGTGTCAGATCCCAGCACTTATATTTGAAATATAAGTTTCTTCTTGGAGCATGGTCAGGGCTGACGCGTAGTTTATATTCCATTAGGGGTATGTCACATCCCACGACACAGCATAATCCTACACACCCTGTTTATAACACGACAGATGCATGACATTGTATTAGATTTTTTATGAAACATCGTATCTTCAGATGTGGGGGTACTCACTCATGAATCAGCTGTGTGGCAGCCAGCACCCTGTTATTTGAAAGAAATAGAAAACAGCACATTTAAACTTATTAACCAGTAACTTTGCTGTGATCTGACACAGAAGAGGGGCTCTGGTTTTGTGCTTTCTATAAATTCTTGCTTTTGTCCTACTCTAACACTCTCTGATTTACTCTCTGATAGTTGATGATGTCGCATGCAGGGCAGATGGGGGTAAAACAGCAAATGGCACTGTTGCATGTGGCTTTCCAGTACAATTTTAAAACCTGTCCCCCAGCCTTGACACAGCCCTGGCTTTTTTTTTTCCTTAAAAAGAGGATTTTCAATGTATTCGCTTATTATGTAAAGTTAAATGTGAAAAGTTTTGTATATTTTCCTCTCTTTTGTGCACTTTTCCAAGTGGATCTCAGCTGTGCTGTCTTAACTCCCGGTCCCTTAGGAGGAGAGAGACAGCAGATGGGGTTAGGGCAGAGGGCTGATGCTTCTGACAGCAAACGGCCTGGTTGTTGAGTGGAAGCTGTGAGCGTCAGGAAGCTCCTTTTCCCCAGAGAACCAACTAACCACTGAAGAAAGTTGAAAATGAGCCCTTTGAGAAACGCTATTAAAAGTAGTAAAAAATTGCAATTGTGCAGATGATGTGCTGCTGTGTGGTTATTCGGATGCTAATGAGTTTGACATTAGGGAACTCAAAGGGTTTACAGCTACTCCCTTATGTGATTTAGTTCTTTATTGGCAATCTTGGAGAAAATAAATGAAAAATATATTACTAAGAACTATACAACATCATATGATTTTAGAGAAAACGCTGCTAAGTTTTAGGGTTTAGAAAGAGCTTTCTTCACTGTTGGAATTATTCTCAGAGAATTTTTATTTTAGGATAGCGTGTTTTGAACAAAGAGGTAGAGGCAGGTAGAAGGCTTTAACATAACATTACTTTTTTTTTTTTTTTTTTCCCATGGATGTTGGTATAGAATTAAGGGGAAAGAGGCTTCTGAGGATAAATGACATCTTTTCCCAGCAATATATTGGCTAGAAAACTCTTAAACCAAAAAATATTTTTGGTACTGAGCTGCTTTTTTCTGGGTTTTCTTTTTATCATCTTGCATCTGTTGTCTGTTTTGCTCTTTAATAAAAATGTATTTATTTTAATTAAAAGTTACTGATGGGTTGCAACTAATATTCTATCTGTTGGGACTGAAGCAGAAATTAGTCACTCAAATTCTGGCTTCCCTGAGAGTCTGTTCAGAATGAGCCTTTCCAATTTCAGAAGCGTAACATTACAAATCTTACTGATGAAACTTCATCAGATATCATTAAATAGATACTTTAAAAATAATCTTTATTAAGTATACTAGTGTGTGTATATATATATATAACTTTTTTATTAAAGTATAAAAGTTTAACCTTTGAGTTCCAAAGGTTTATCTGCAAACTTTGTCATAATTGCAATATGTAGAACAAATAGGTCTATTTAATTAAATACACCAGAAACAATTTGAAAAGGACCTCTGAAGTTGCAAATGATAGTAAAATCCTTATATTTTGGTTACTCGTAGCAGATGCTAAAATAAAGGCTGCCCATAATAACAGTTCACAGCCAGATTTTCCCAGGTTGCAAATGCCTAAAACTGTAAGTGTTCAAAGGGTTTGGGTATTCATTATTTTTGAATACAAGGCCCTCAGCATTGTACGTTCAGATACAAACTTCTGCAGCTCTTCTCTCACTGTTACTGTTGATTTAGCGGAGGTTTCCCAACAGAAAGGAATAAAAATTGAGCATGGAGAAATGTCATGGATTTCCTTCAGTTTGCTTATGGTGAGAACACTACTGCCAAACTTTAAACTTTGATACTCGAAATCAGAAAAAAAAAAAAGAGTTTTTTTTTGCTATTATTAAAATATTTTAAAATGCTTCACATTTATTTCACATCACGTATTAAACCATCCTACTCAGTCGAAGTGGTTCTGATGTAGTAAAAAAACATTTGACTAAGGATTTCTACATATAGAAACTGTGGATTTTTGTCTGTGAAAGAAGAAAAACTTTTCTTAAAACAGGTCTATTTCATACATTAACAGAAAGGGCAGTAACAATATATAGAAATTACCATCATGAAAGAAAATTTGTTATTCTTTCTGCCATTTAGAAGCATCACTGATGCTCCTATACCTCATCTTTCAAACATCGCACAAGAAAACAAGGCACCTGGATTAGTTGCCCATTTGATTTAAAGATTGTCCTGTTTAATCTACTTTTTATTTAGTATAGCTGGTTTTTGGTTTTCTTTCGTTGTTTTTCTTCTTTTTCAGAGAATGAATTTCAGGATTATCTGTTAAATCAGGCGAGGCATCTTGGGCTGAGTGACGAATTTGGTCCTTTGGAATCTGCACACGCTTTCACCCAGAAACGCGCAAAGGTGGGATAATTTATTTATAAAAATGAATTTGAGTCAAAATAGATCTCTGTATTAGTAATAGAATACTATGCTGTTTCATATATAGTGTCTCATGCACTAGGACTATTTTTCTCGCATAGCACCTGCTGGTTTAATAATAAGAGTCTTCAACAATATTGAACAACTGAAAAAATGTATAAATCCTTGTAAATACCTAGAAATTCTAGTTTTTAAGTTTCAGAACTATACTTTGCTATCATTACAAACTGACAGTAACAGTCATTCAAACTATCTTTGAATCTATATGACTTCAGGAGTAAGAATGTACTTCATAGTGCACTGCTTAAATTTAATCTGTGAGTGAATGCTTATTTGGGATGGCTTTTGATAATGCTTATTGAGGGGTTTTAACTGTGGATCAACTGAGTAGGATAAAAACTTTGGTGAATTTGTAAAACATCTCAAGGTGTGAAAGCATTTTTTTTTAATATTAATACATTCTTTCTTCTAAAAAATTATATTTGGTACATAGTAACACAGGAAACGATGACAAGACATTGAACTACGTCAAAAATAAAAATGAAGGAAAAAAGCCTCCAGAAAGTAGGATCACACATCAGCTTGTGTTAAGCTGCATTTCAGTGTGATAGACCACATAATTTTTCTCTAAATTTAAAAAGCTAGCAGTTGCCCCCTAATTTCATAAAGCTGTGACTGTGCCCTCTAAAGCCTTGGTAAAGCAGACTAATAGAAATACTTGGCACACGTTGGTTACCTAAGGGAATAATAGAACTATTTGCTGTAGTCGTTTGGCAAAAGGACATAAACATATGGCTTTGGTTTATATTCAGCACTGCCAGTTGTGCAAAGTTGCATGGATGAAGTATACAACAGCAGTGACAACTCAGAAATCAGAATTGAGAATCAAAATAAATCATCCTCATTACAAAGCTATTCAAGCTTGCCTCTCATTTAAGGTTTATTTAGTTGCTGCTTATTTTCAAGTAGTGCCTTCAATATAGAAAAACATCTACCTCTCAAAAACAGGTATACCACTCAGCAACACTATAAAATGCCAAATTGTATGTTATAAACATGCTCTAAAGTTTGCATTCAGTGGATGTATTTACCTACTTTAATTCCTGAGAAATTAATACATCTGAATCAGTTATTTCCATGTTATTCAACTTTTTCCTAGAGAAAACAGGAACAGTGTTGCGTAAATTAAAGCAAAAGTTTAAAAAAATAAAGCTAAGATTACTCCCCTGTTAAGAATCATCAAAAATAACAAAATAAGGCATATTTTTAGTAATAGTCTTTAAGAAATTATTTTTTAAATATTTTTTTTTCTGGCCATCAACATGTTGCTAAAGAAACAAACAGTCAAACAGAAGACCAGGAAACTTTAATTATGGTACAAGCAATGTTCCTAAAAATTTTGGATTTTTTCTATTTTACTCCTAGTGATCAGAATATGTAAGTTTTATCTAGAAGTTGCTATATGTGTACTTTACAATTCCTTCTCAGACAGTACTCACCGTCAGTCTGCTGCTAATACTTCATATTAGAAAAATCTATCATAGAATGGCAGAAAAATGCAGTCAGCACACAGACATACACAGCCAACCACTGCTCTGCACTTCTGGACAGGTTATAGGAAATCTTCTTGCTTTCACATTTAATTTCAAAAATCTTTTTATTTATGACATTGCTGTCTTTTTAAGATTTAGATTCTTAAATGAGTTATTGAAAAGAAATATTAAAATGGGATGATCAAACCCACTTATTTATTCAGGGAGAGGCACACACAGTGTCATGTCACCTCAGAGCACAGGTGTGTTTTCAGTCCTTAGCAGTATCTGACTTGAACTTTAAAGCTTGTGGCTTGTTCTTGAGATACAAGAATGGATTTGTGTGCCTTAAAAATCATTGAGGTTTTCTTTTTTTTTCCCCCTTAAGTTCATTAGTCTAGTGACAGTTGTAGCTGTTGCCTCTGTACAAAAGTAAGTAGTTTACAAATTAAAAATAGCAGAGAAAATCTGTTCTTTTTTCAGACCTCTCAAAATTAGTTGAGGTTTGTCCTCGAGATGTTATTTATCAAATTTCATTTTGAAAATCAGATGTAACTTATAATTGGAAAATCACAACAAAATGTCAACTTTTATACTCTCTACCCCCAGAAAAAGTGACGATTTCTTTTCCACTAGCTAGTTATGTGAAAGGAAAAAGCTGGCCACTCTGGCAGTGTGAAACCCACTCCAGGAAAGTCATGCTTGTACAAAGATAGAAATTAGAAAGTGCATTGCTCTTACATTAGCTCTTTCCAGGAGTTTAATTTCATTTTTACCTATGTCAGCAGCCCTGGCTTCCCCAAGTCATAGTATATTTCACAGTAATGTTCTGTAAAACTGTCTTATGAAGAAGTAGTTATCAGTTCAGTTTCTGAAATTCAGAATTAAAAGTGTTCTAGTAAACGGAAATTGTTGTTATTGTTGTTATTATTATTATCTATTGCACATGCCCTATTTTCAGCTGTTAGTCATATTCTTGGATCCCATTATAATATCAGTGCATGCACATGTGCTCAGACAGACTACAGGCACAGAAAAAACCAAACACAGAGCCAAATCCTGATTCTCTCACTCAGGGAAGTATTTCCAGGTGCTGCTCTCGAGTCCACTGACTGCAGAGGGATGGTACAAATAGAAGAAGTAACATTTGGTTTCTACAGCCAGGAACTCTGAAGTAGTTAGCTCAGAAAGTATGATTGCTGCTATCCCACCAGTAAATTCATCTGGAGAAACACAAATAGCCTGTAGCAGTCATATAACAAGTTACTTCAGTTTCAGCCAAGAAGAATTTGTGGTATTGTTGGAGACTTCAGTCAGTTTTCTGGGGTCTAGTTACTGGCTTACCTAAGTCTCAACCAATATTGAAGGAAAGGGGAGGGAGTATCAAACTGAAATTCATGAATTTTGGGAGTTTTGGTGGAACATGATTTCAGAAAAATAGTTAATCATCAACTTCCTCAGTAAATTTCCAAAACACAAAAATAGGGCATAACTGAAGAAATTCTAAGGCAAGGATTTATTTCTTAGCCTGCTTGCCTAATGAATTGGGACTGCATAGCTGCTACCTCTCTATCGCTGTGTTTCTGACTGGATATCTCCCACTAATTCCTTCTGAGTCCATTATCTAGTTTGCCATTAAAAGATATGGGACTAGAACTCCAAATAAAACTTTCCTAGCAACTGCTTAGATATTATCATGATGGTCCTGATGACTAAAAAAATTGATAGTGAGACATTGTGTGAGGGTTTTGTGCAGACGTGACCATTCTATTTATCTCTTATGGCTTCTTGTCTCAAGACAACATATGTATTGGGTGGGAGGGCTGACCATCCCTGGCTTTGAGAGCATGAAGCACCTCCCAGAAATCATCCCATCTTTACAGTAGACAGCAGTAAACAGATATGTCTCTCAAATTAACACCTTGATAACAATTACCTCTAAAAACTTTGGATGGAATTTCTCACCCAGAGTTTAATTCTTTTACTGTTCCATGGGTGAATTAGAAACTTGAACACTTCTTGCTGACCATCTGGGGCTCAATCGCTATGTATATAAAAATCAGAAGAGGGAAAATTTGCTCACTTTTTTCCAGATTTGGACAATGTCTGCAAGAACCTCAATGATATTACATTTAAATTTTGAGCAAGAGAGGTCTTTTTACTGACACGCTTAAAAAATTTCACAGTTTTGTTTGATTACTTTTGTATAATTTTCAAGTTAATGCAGGGGACTTTTTATAAGTTATTTTTTATGCAACATAGACACAATTACTATTTTAATATGTGGTATACATTGGGCTAAATAGTCCTATCAATTTGAGGTTTGAGTTGATTAAACATCTCTTATAGTTTCAAATTATTACAAGGAAAGAAAATCAATAGAAAAATCCCCTGCATTGATTTTATTGTGGGTTTTCACTCATTGTGCAGTTTTAAAATATTCATCACAGTGCAACGTGCTATTTAGACCAAAGTAACTGCTGTTCAGAAGGAGCAGTGGACACTTTTTGTTTCATAATTAAAAGAGCAGCACTGTGATTGGTGTGGTATTTATTATGAAATGATGACAAAGGAGTACCAGTGCTTTTAATAGTTTTAGCTTACAGGAGCTGTTGTTAATTTTGTCTGTAGAGTTGCAGGTGAAATAATGCACAGTGGATAAATAGTCTATATTGGTTTAACTGAACATAATATATAGTGTGTTCTGGAGTTGTTTGTCTCAATAGACTATAGTAATCAAAAGTAATGAACCTATTATGTGCAGGACCTTGGAGAGCATAGAATGGCAGTAAAAGTGTGGCACATAAAAGGTTTATTAAAGGAAATTAAAGTCCATCATTGCCACACCTGCTCCCCTATTATAAGTCTATGGCAGGTCAGTGCCTTCAATCACAACTCAGCATCAGAGCACAGAGCCATGTTTCCCATTACCATTGCAGTCACACTGCAAAAACTCCTTCTCCAGGTTTTAAGGATAGTAACAAGTAAAGGCTGCTATCAGCCTCACTATGTAAACACAAGCCACTTACGTTCCTTCCCTGCCAATAATCAACATCAGATGTAAATCTAAACACTGAAAAGATATCACTGTCTGGCTTTGAGCTGTATTTTGATCACTTTATACTTTCATTTCAGATATTGCTAACCTGTGTTCTAGAATTGCACTGCTCAAGTACATGAGTAGCCTTTTCAAATGCTTGTGTTCTCTCCTGCAAATAGGTATTTTGATTCCAGTAGCTCTACACAATAAGTAAACTTATACAACAATAAACAGAGACAAACCCCAAGAAATTAAAGAAATGTTTTTTCCTCCCCTATTAAGGCTGACTTCACTCTTTTTCTTTCCAGGTCAATTTTGTAATATTCTGCAATGTTCTTTCAGATAAGACCTTCAAAACATCTCAGTTATCTGAGTCATATAAAGCTAAAAATAAAGCATCCTTAGATCTTCAAACTCTAAATAGGAAAAAAAAAAAAAAAGAAAAAGGCACAAACAGAGCTTCTTACATCTTCCCTCTGTGGCGCAAATCAGTGCTGCTGATTGTCAGAAAGGAATAGTGGGATAATAGACAGGATCTTCTGTTGACCTTGTCTTTTATCTTATGACCTTTTGCAGGAGAAGATGCCAGGCATAGGCAGCTACTGGTATCCACAGAATGCATCCACCTATTGCCTAACACAGTTATATAAATCAGATGCCGGTGTCTGCATTTGTTCCTGCATATTGATTTGCAGAAGCACATGGGAGTTGCTTCATCTAGAGTATGTTTGATCATCACCATTTTACAAACAGGGAATCTGAGATTCAAAGCAAAGATAGATAGCAAGACACTATCAGAAGCTGAGAGAATTCCACAGTTCCTGATGTTTTGTCCAGACAAAAATTCTTCAGAAGAGAATCTTCCTAATGCAAGTTACTTTTAGAAAGAAGAGGAGTTTGCCTCCCTGGGCATGGTGAAAATTACACTGTTGTACAATCTGCTGTATCTCATTGCAGCTTTCCACAGCAGAACATGAAATCTTAATCCCTTTGAATTTCAGGGGTTTGTTATAAAATCCATGGATTGAAAACCTGCCCCTACAATTATGGGTCTGGGCCAGATCCAAGACCAGAAGGTGCATACTTCCAGTGCTGGTTTAGATGAAGCCAAAATTGTCATGAGAACAGCTGATTTTGAAAGGTCTCTCTTATTTCAGTTCAAAATCTTATGGCAACAGCTGACTTTTGGGGGGTGGAATGGATTTGTTGGTTGGAGATTTTTTGTTTGGTTGTTGTTGTTTTTTTGTTTGTTTTTTTTTTTAATGTGAAATACAAACCTGAACACCACATTTTCCCAAAAGCTCATGCACATCTTTAACTGTCTCTCTGAGCAAAACTTCTGTAAGAAGCAGGTGATTAAGCGGTGAAGTATTTAAAGGATGTACATTTGCAGTTATGCACGTTCAAGCAAGAAGGTTTCATGTTTTAAGGATGAAACTGTCAGAAATGCAGGTTCCAATGCAGCTATTAAGATACGCTTCAGTTACGACAATAATGCAAAGTGCCTGTAGGTACTGTGGCTTTCTGGGACCTTTTCTTCCAGGAGATGGGTGCTGAAAGCAGCACTCATACAGCATTGTTGTTTCTAACCTTACCTCTTTAGCTAACACCTGTAGACCTTATCATTAAACCTTACAGAGTCACTCGTAACCATCATTTTATTAAACAAATCTGTATCATTAAAGGTATCTCCTAGGTATTTACTAGATATTCACAGATGGCTTTTTATCTCTTTGACAAGATTAATAAGGCATGATTATTCTTCTTTCTATTACTGTCTAGCCTTTGGAAATGTTGGGGGGAAAAGCATCAGAGACTTTTTTTTTTCTCAATGGCAAAAGGAATGAATTAAAGACTTTGTGTTAATATTGCAGATGGATGCAGATGGGGAAAATAAAAAGCTGCGCACACGCTCAAAAGGAACCAAGGGTGAGTTAGCAAGCACGTTCCACGACCCTGTGCCCAGTACACCATGAAATATGATAGTTCCTGTGCACAGTCCCTAATGTGCAGTAAGAGAGTGTGTAGCTTCCTTAGGGTTGCTTTTTTAATCAAGGCAGGACACAGACTGCTGGCATTAAGAAGCACGATTTTATTAGCTATGGTTTAAAGAAAGGCAAAAAAAACCCAATCTACTGTGTGTTATTTTCTTTGAGCTATTTCTCAAAGAAAATAAAGGTTATGCTTTTTATTATGCCAACAAAGATTTTCCATATGGAGTAGAGTTAGACAGCATTGAACAGGTAAAAAACTTTGTCTCAGCCAGCTGAATGTTTTTCTGTATGTTGCCATTAATTGTCTGTAAATTAGCTGTGTAAATGGTCCAGAAGTAAATTTACTATAATCAAAAGGTGCAGGTGTATGAGGTAGAGGAGAGCCTTGGTTTTTTTTAAGTACTGGTGCTCATGTTTCATTTTGCAAAGTTGTGCCATAGTTGCATTTCCCAGCTACTCCTCTCTTTTCGTAAGGAACAGATGGAAATGCAGTACTGAGAGATAAACAGGCCCTTAACGATCTCAACATCTGGAAAACATGATTGACTAGCAATACAGCCCTTCCAGGAAAATAACTTTTTATTTTAATTCATAACTCTTTTTGTGACTCTTGATAATGAGTGAAAACTGGAGATACTTAAAAATAAATGTCAAAGTTTTGCCTGCCCCGTTGACATTTTTGCTTATGATTATTTTCAGAGGTGCAAAGCACCCATTCTTCACCCTGATTTTAATGTGAATCGTGCACTCTCAGGATTGTGCAAAAGAGACTGATTTGATTCATTGTCACAACTCAGTAGTTCTGAATTGTTAATATGATCAATTCAAGTTGTGGTAACAATGAAAAATTAAAGTGTGGTTTGGCTTAGTTCCCTAGTTTCAAATGATCAAAATGGTGACAAGTACTAGACTTCACTTAAGAAATGAGAGAGGAAGGGGGTGGGAGTGCTACAAACTGACTGTAGACAGGAGGATAAATTCAGACAAGCCTTTCTAAAAGCATCGTCATACCAAAACTTTCACGCATCCCTCAGTAACGTTCTCTGAAATTAATGAAGAATTCAAATATATTTCAAAAGAAATGGGGACTTGAACAAAGTTATCAACAGGAAAGCTGTCCACATCTTGGCATATCTTCTCTGCTTGTCAGAACTTGAAGAGAAGACTGAGAGGAAACTTTATAGTTCTCTACAACTACCTAAAAGGAAGTTGTAGTGAGGCTGGTGTTGGTCTCTTCTCCAAATTACTGATGATAGCATGAGGGGAAAGAGCCTCAAGTTGTACCAGAAAAGATTTTGATTAGCTATTAGGAAGAATTTCTTCACTGAGAGAGTGGTTAGGCACTGGATTAGACTGCCCAGGGAGGTGGTGGAGTCGTCAGCCCTGGAGGTGTTCAAAAAAACGAGTGGGTGTGGCACTTGACGCAATGGTCTAGTGGTTAAGGAAATGGTGGGAGGAAGGTTGGACTTGATCCTGGAGGTCCTTTCCAACCATGGCGATTCCATGACTTTCAGAAGTAGAAACAGCAGAAGTTGCCTGTGCAATATGAGCAATCCTTAGAACCACTTGTTGGCTTTGTCCTTATGCCATATATCGTTGTGTAGGCAGGTATTTGTAAACACCAGCCTTCGTCATTCCCAAACTGCAATAAAATTCAGAAGCAGAGATCTGTCATTCAATTTTCATTAAAAACAAATGCTTTTTCTTTTTTCTTTTTTTTTTTTAATTTTTTTCTTCTTACTGTTCCACTGAACATCATACTCTAGGTTTTATGTATCTTAAAATAACTGTGAGAATTACAGGTTCAGTTAACATTTGCCACCAGCAGCTACAATCCTGTGGTTAGCATGAAATAATCACCTGTGTTTTGACAGCCACTCCTCTGTCATCACAGACAGGCAGGTGCAAGGTTGCAGAATGCATGTCTGGAAGTGTAAACTAATTCATTCTTTCCTGCTTTTATTAACAGCTCAAGTGGACTCTATAGCACAAGAGCTCAGGTAAGAACTCATATTGTCTATTTTTTATCTGATTATATCTGATTTCACTATCTGATTATATTGATAAATTCATATCAATGAATTGCTATAAAATAGATAATCCAGCAAATTATGCTTTATTCAGAGATTTAGCATAGATCTGACAAAAGGTACTTGATGCAAGTACCTTGAATTAAGTTCATTTTAAATATACAAAAAAATAAAACCAAAATGTTAGCAATAACTATGGAAGCATAATCAAAAGCAATGCATAGTGGGCAGGATTCTGATATGCTTAATCTTTAGCCTGTGTCAGAGCACACAAGATAAGATTATACTTTCTGATCAGTCTTCAGTCTTCTTTTTCCTGTAGTAAGCATTATAGTATTTCAACATCTGAACATTCTAGGAGATATTCACTTTTATAAGATGGCATTTATGAAACTGGTAATCTCTGTAAACTACTGTAAATGCTGAATGCACTAATGGCTTATTCTACCTCATATACTTGCTGAGGTTTCATATTTTACTGAAGTAGCAGAGAGTACTTTTCAAATTCACATAAAGTGTGACAGTCCATTCAAAACCATACATTGCATAAAGATATTTCAGACCCCAAATAATCTAGTAGGATTTTACATTACTACTTTAATTTTACTAATATGTACACCAGCTCCTAGTAACTCGCCCAAGAACTTAGAACAGGCTCTGTAAAGACTGGCATATTATTCAGTACCAGATCTTCAAAAAAGAACACATATCATCAAGTTCACTCATCATATCTCCCAAGGAAAATATGTACAGGTAGCTGCCAATTCCTAGAGTTATTAATAAAAATTAAAATGGGCTACAGCTGCAATATAAACACTGAAACATTTTTGCAAAAACTCATGAGAGTTTTTCTTAATTTATTTTGTCTACAGTTACATTTCATCACGTGCAACTGAGCTGCTTTTGTACCCACACCAGGCATCTGAAGTGTATGCTTGTAGGTTCATCCATCTAGGCAACAGAAACATCATCATGTGATTTATGTGATCAATCAAAATGCCACTCTCTCTTAAGATAGGACATGAAATATTTACAGGAAGTTATTTGCAGTGAAGGCATACTATTTTTTTCAGGTTTTGTTTTATAATAAAACTGAGGAAATTATAAGCTTCTTATATATATTCCATGAACAGAAGTGGAGGCTAACTTTTCAGATAAATTATTCATGGTGAGTCACTTATTCAACTCTACTGTGAATCTCATTTTTCTGTATGGCTTCAGTTTCCTGAGACTGAGATTTAGTGCTTCTCCTTTTTTCCTCTGTGCATCCCTAATTTATGCACCAGAAGGATGCATTAATCCGAAGAGGCAGTCATCCAAAAATGAGGATGGTCCATGTGTTCCTAAGAGAAAAATGTCTGAAAAATAGAGGATGTGCAAGTTTCTGCAACATCAGGGAAGCTGTAATTTATGCATTATCAATTACTATAGCTTTTCCCAAGCAATTTTGTTTTTCCCTGTGAAATACATGCTATCTTAAGAACTACTGTGTAGCAGATTACTTGGTCAGAGGTGTGGAGTATCTCCATAAGGAACCATACCTTGGTTTAAAACAGTGAGCTAAACAGCTCATAAAGCTATTTCTCTGTTCTTAACTTGGTATTTGTGATTTCTACCGTACCAAATTCCATATTGGGCATCTCTGCAGTCATGTGCCTTTACTGGCATACAAGTCAGGTGATCCACTTTTATGAATCCATTTGTTTATGAAAAACTAGAGGAAGAGAGGCAGGGGCTTGCTTTCAGAAATGTAGCCTGGGAACTGCATTCCTATTGCTCACACCCATATTCCTGTGGAAAAACTACTGAACATTCCTCAAGAATTAAAGACTGAAATAGTCTGTTGTGTTCCCTAGACACAGATATTGGAACCATGGTGTTTTCTGACCAAGGTTCGAAACGCTGTGTTGGCTGAGAAATTTAAATCCATGCTTAATTAATTTCCCCTTTTCCCCTGGCTTATCCTATCTGACAAAGCACTTTTGCACTCCTTATTGAGTTTCTGTTACAAAGTGCCTTGGGATACTTCTACATGAAAGGCACTACATAAGCTTACATGCTCATATTGTATTATTATTAGTTTTGTAACATTGATTGGTTCTAGAGCATTTGTTAGCCTTTTCTTATTCTGCAAGTTGTGTTTCACAAAAGTAGAGAATAAAATAAATGAAAAGCAAAACAAAGACTTGCAATCACCAATTAGATCCAATAATGTATGAATTTCTCTCTTCTAAATTCAGGGGCTGCATTCTTCCTTAACGAAATACAATGCCTGAAAAAAATCTATTGATTTAAAGAAAACAAAGATTTTACTCAGGAATCTGACTAATGGTTTTTCTATCATCCATTTTTTGGAGGAGAAATGGGACCATGTTTCTGCATAAAAAGTATATTTTCAAAAAAAAGACCACCTTAAGGGCCAAGGTTGTGGTTTGGTTTGGTTTGGTTTGGTTTGGTTTTTTTCCTAATTACTAAAATAATGGTTATCTTGCCCTCTACTGAGTTTTCAGAGGACACTGTTCTTTGAGATACTGGCCACCTCTGCTTGTGTTTGTCTTAAACTTTCATTGGTTTCATGTAATTATATTCCTTAAAGAATCCCAAATTTCAATATCTTATTTATATATAATTTTTTATTTATACATGAATATTATTAATACTGATGTGTTATTAGTTATTCGTTCAGACTTATGAGAACTTTTTTTTTTCCTACATCTACTGTATATGCTGTAGTGTTGAAGCATAATAACCTAAATTTAATAAGTCCTTCAAGACAGAACTGTTTCTTCTTCCAGACTTAATTATTTATTTATAAACAGCTTGGTTTAATTTTTCAGTTAGGAATGTAGTGCTGTGGTGATTTCATTGGTAGCTAAACTACCCACAGGAAGAGATGAATCTTTTATCACAATCTAAACAGAGCAAAACATAACATGTGGTAGAAGTGGGTGGCAAGCCAGGAGATACCTGTCCCATACATTCAAGTTTTAATCTGACACCTTTTGGGCATAACAACTCTGTTGCATCCATCTTCTGCAAGAAGCAGAAAGAAGAGGTCTTCTCTTAGGTGATTTAGTTATGGACCACTGAAAGGACCAGGACCTTCAGCTGTGTTTGGGATTAGAATGAAAACCAAAGGAAAGTGAGGAATACTGGTGTGATGTATTCTCATTACTGTGTTCTATTTAACAGATGGGATAGAGTACGATGAACCATCTGTAGGTTATCGAGTGGCATCTGGGTCAGACCAAGGAAGAGCAAATTGGATCAATCCAAGAATGGGATTACAAAAGCATAGATCAGTTTTGCTAAATCTGTATCTGAATAGAAGAGGTACCTTTTCTGGGTTAGGTACAGGTGAAATCAAGTCTTTCTGGCTTATGTTACTAATGGTTCATGAAGATTCCACAAAGCACTAGTGTTCCAAGTCATGTAGAACAGTCCTGACCTTTGGTGTGAAGTGTTACACTTGCCCTTTCTCTCTGTAGTGTTGAATCACTTCTTCCTAAAGGACTATTTCTTCAAAAGTAAGGAAAGTTACTTTTTATCTGGAACCCTCATTCCAGATGTTGTAAGATGTTTTAGATACACAGATAAGTTGAACTATTTAGTGTGAATCTATAGAGAGATGAGTATCTTGAATGTCGTAGCAGAGAAAGAAGTAATAGTGCAGATCTGCCTGGATGTCTTTTTGATAGCGGAAGTACTTCACCCTTTGCTGCTGTCTCTTGATTAGGAGGCTGTAAAACCAGCAAAGTAGTTATTACTTATTCTACAATGCTGAATATTTTGTTGGTTTCCTCTAAGTACTGGTAGATGATAAGTATCCAGTTATATCTGAACTCTAGTTTCAAACAGTTCTGGAATGAAGGTAAACAGTTTGGTAGATCAGAGATGATTTGGCCA
This sequence comes from Merops nubicus, assembly GCF_000691845.1. Lineage (NCBI taxonomy): Eukaryota > Metazoa > Chordata > Aves > Coraciiformes > Meropidae > Merops > Merops nubicus. Next base: position 124,607 of record NW_008618357.1, read on the forward strand.
CTCAGTAAAAGGGCTGTGCATGCCTAGCTGTGTTTAGAAAGGAAGGATTCATTGGTAATTCTTTTTCTGAGTGTCATAAAATAAGAAGGTTTTTAAGCAGTATTTGTATGAAAAGAAAGCAGTAGTATAGCAGATGACCTGAGAAAGAGGTGAAAGCAGTATTTAGATAACTGAATAACTGGGCACATGAAAAACTCAGAGAAAAAGTCTCAAAGATATTCCTGAGTAAGAAATGAGATTCTGTTTGGTTCGTGTAGCTGTCACCTTCACAGTACTCTTATCCCATAGCACTGCTGTAAAGTCAGGCAGAGACTGAGAAAGGTGTTTGTTCACAGCCTGCATGTGGAAAAACTGTCAGGTTTGTTCTTTGGGCTTGACTTCTGTTTCCACAGCAGTTGTTCATAGACCCTGATTTTCTGGAAACTGGTGGGGAAAAGTACAGTTGTCATAATCCTGAATAAGCACAACTGGAATAAATCTGAGGTGGACTCTTATGTTTCTCAGTGACTCACCTGTCTCCCACTGGCAGAAAGGGTGGGACCCCTGCAGTCCTTAACATGCTTTGCTGAAACAAATTGTGTTCCTGAGTCCAAGTAGACTTAGTAATAAATGATAAATTAAGATGGTCAATAGTAATATCTATTGCTAGGATCTTTATACTGATATTGTGCAGACATGTCTGAGCTTGACAAAAAGTCCTTTTTTGCAATTGAATATTGGGTGTTGACAGCATGCAGTCCTAGCTCTCCTTTCTGGTGTTCCTTGTGACCATAACTTTAAATATTTCTTCGTGATACATCTAGATAAGACATTTCACCTGAGACAAAGATCTGTGTTGTGCTATTGCTGTTGATAACTGGTCTTCATTTAAACAATGAGCATTATTAATCTTAAGAGTACTTGATCCCAAGGTCGGGTAACAGAATGATGAGTTAAGAGTATCTACAGCTTGCATTTTAGCTCCGGAAAGGAACTTCCTCTCTGCCCTAGCCATTCTAGAATTTGAAATGGTTGTGGGGCTTTGAAAATATTCACCTCTGACTCTTGCTCCACTCTTACTTTTGAAGAATCCATGGATTCTGGTATAGTCAAGTCTGTCATGTTGTCGTCAATCATACTTTCTTAAATTCCCAATAAGCCTTGTTAATTTCTTATTCTTTTCTGGCAACACTGTTACTTTCTTAAGGCATTTAGGCTGGTGTGCTAGTCAGTACTCTCCTCAAAGAATCTGTGGAAATATGTCTTATGCTAAGGAAAAATGATTTTGTAATTGGTGTTTGATAGAAAACATTGAACAATGAAGCATAAACAAACATTGAACAATAAGTATGTGGTGCAGTTTACTGTGAGGCAAAGGTAAGTATATGCTGGTCACAGAACTAATAAAATAATAGTGCTGGAATTCACCTATCCCTATTATTATGTCAACCATTCTCATCATAACTAATAAAACAAGCATTAACATAAATTGTAATGGCAATCAAATTTATAAGTCTTTCATGTTTAAATTCCTCCCTTGTTTCCTCCTCCATCTTCCAGTCCCCCTCTAATTAGCCATCAAATTGTGAAGTCTACAGTGCTGTTATTCCTCCTTTCCCCTTGCTCTGCCTCTCCCTCTCGTCTCTTCTCCCCTCCCTTTCAAAGAGCTGTAATGAGATGATGTACCTCAGGCTTTTTGCCTTTTTTGTACCCTTATATGCTTTCATACTTCAGAAACAGGTTGTTCTTTCAGTACTGTTAAACCAGTAAACAAAAAATCATAAACAGGAAACACAGAAACAGAGAAAGATATTCAGTATTCCAGACATTTTCCACCTCAAGTTTTCTACTTCAAATCGTTCATGTAAGTGGGTTAAGACTTGCATAAAATGTTTGGAACTGGTGGGTAGAGAACATCAAAATAAAGACTTTTTTTTTCCTTTTTTTTAAATGAGATTATAAAAGGTAATAAGGATATCTACTCTCAAAAACATTGTCATTGTTTCTGTGAAGAGAAACAATTCTGTGTGACTACAAGTAATGACTTTAACATTTTGCAGGTAATCCTGAAGCTGACAGTTATTTAACTAAATTCTTTAGTAAACTGTTCTGAATGACTACTAAGACAGTTGAAATAGGAACTACAACTTGTATCCCTGTTGAGAGGCCTGTGGTTGGAGCTGTTAATTACAATGAATCATTTGCTGAATTCCTGTTGATACCAAAAAGACCTTTTGATCGATGCACTGTGACTTTTACCTTTTCCTCCTGGATTTATTTAGAACATTTGAAAGTTGTAGTTCATGTTCAGATTTCCATGTTAGATTGCTTCAGTTGAAACTTTATGTGCATTTGCTTTATAGGGTAACTTTTATAGCTTTCTTTAATAACAAATGCATTAGATAAGTTTCAGGTGTATTATAGGGTTTTTTTTTACCATCTACTGTATCCATTTTTAGTTAACACTTGCAGTCTCAGTGTCTCTTTTCTCTTTGTTATTTTGTTTGATTATGGTTTTAAAGCCCCCATTTAATATTAAAAAAACCCAACAATTATTGTTTAGTTTCAATGTGTGCTTTTCTGTAATAGTTTTATAATGTGTGTCAGATCCACATCATGTTAATTATGGCTACTAGACTGACAGATGGTTATTTGCAGTATTTTTTCTATCTGAGAGCTTGTTGCATCTTAGAATGTCCCTTGACTTGAACTAAAACTTGTATGCTACTTAAGAGATTACAGGAATCGTCTTCCCCATCACAGCTTCTGTGTTCATCAGCACCCAGTAAATGTTATCCTCCCAACTCTAGAAAGGAATTTAGAGTTGCGTCTGCCTTAATGCCTTCTGTGGGGTGACAGAATGTATCAGAACATTATAGCCCCAAAAGGTTGTTTCCTCTTATGGCAGATCTTTTCTTTGTAGTTGACCATAAGCCATAGAGAGATTGCAATGCCAGCCAGTGACTTCTGCCTCATATATATCAATCATGAGTTAAATATTACAGCTGGCTGAATTGCTCTGTCTGACTGATGTCAAGAGTGGATTCAGCCAAGCAAAAGCAGCTGAAGCAAGCTGTGGACAGCCTGAAAGTAGCAAGGAAAGGGAAAAAATGCAGCCATAGAATCTCTGCTGTGTTAAAGGCAGGTATTGGGTATTGGCTCCTGACAATGAATTGCTTAGAGATAATTGCCTATTGTAAAGAAAGAAGGAAAAAAAAAAAAAAAAAAAGAAAGAGCTTATCTTCTTTACATCTTCTCTAACCAGACTGTAGGTACCAGTATGCTTTTTATTTAAGCATTTACTGGTGTTAGCAGGCTGACCATTCATGTACAAGGCTTTCTGGATGCAAAGGTTGTGTGGATGATCTGTAGATTTGCCTAGAAACTTAATCCATTCTAAGCCATATTCTTGGCTTTGGTCCCACTGGAATTTATTGACCTACTGAACTTGGACAGATTGAGTGAGTAAATGAAAAAGAGGCTAGAGAGGCTGGAGTTGGCCCAGACCTTGGGTTTTCATTCATATTACTGAGTTTAAGAACTTCTTGAGCTCCACACAACAAAAATCAAGTTTCCTGTGAACTGGCTTTTAGTAAGAATAACTTGCCTATTGAAATAGGGTCCAAATGTACAACTCTAGCCATATAGAGTTCTTGATCTGTGAGCGCTAAAAAGACACCATGAAGAAGTCATCCATTTTATTAACATAGTATTTCAATTAGAGGATCTACATGCGTTAGTTTTTATCTGAATATGCTTAGGATCCTACAAGCTTGTAAGCAGAAAACAAGAAAACCAGAGAAGAAAACTTAAATTCATACTGTCCTTCTCTGAGTTGCCTTTTCTGTGGGGAGAGCCCTGCTCAAATAGTAAACTAGAGTAAACAAAACCAAACCCATTTAATGGGTCTATTGTATCCTGAAATCACTGTCCTGTCGCCTCAGGCATCACAGGGAGGCATGGGTAGATTTCACCATAACTGCATGCCTTTTCCTATGCTACTGCTGATTTACCATTGGTCCACTCTTTTTACGTGCTTCTTTTTATTTGCTCAATCATTTCACAGTCCAGTTCTTCTTTTTGGTCAGGTGGCCTATAACATTAAGTTTACTATCTGAAACATCTCCAAGCTCAGTACATAATGACTCAACACCATTACCCATTTCTCCCCAGCCTCTTCTTATAGGCGCTAATAAATCCTCTCTCACCAACAAGGCTATGGCAGATCCTCTGCTTTTCTTATATGTCTTTTTTAAATAAAATATATCTTTTAATATCATGCTCCAGCCAGCTTTCAGTTATGATACTATATATTCCCAACATTATTATCTGTCCTGTTCTTTTTCTTTTTCCTAGCTAAACCTTTCATTTGTGTATATAGACAGACACTTTAATACCCTCAAGTTACCGAGCTTATTTTGCTCTATAATAGTTTTCATAAATATGAATTTCCCTTTTATCTTTATTTCCATCTATATCCCATGTGCATTCCTTTCATCTTGCTTCAGCCCTGGACTGAACTTCTCACAACTCTGACACCTTAGAAAAAGAGCATTGCCTGTGTATTGCACTAAACTTTTATATTTGTAGAAGGCCTTTTAACCCTGGAACAACTGCTACAATGCACAGGAAATGCCCCTTTCCCTTTCACAGGTACAATTTGTAAGCCAAGCATATGGGTTAGTTAGAAAGGAGTGAAATACCTTTTTGTGTGTCATGGTAAAAAATGAAAAACATTCAGATTGTCTTTAATTATCATTGGAGTAAATCATGCTAGGCCTGAACTTCAAATACAGCCAATGCACCAGGTCTAAATGACAAGCAGTTTTTTTTCAACACATTTTATTGGTTTAAAAGTTGTTACCATTTTTATGCTTCAAATATTGATGGAAGTAAATTACTTACCTGAGGAATTCTCCCAAATGCTTTTTCAGAAGTTCCCAGCTGGAGCTATTTTCCAGATTATTTTTGTCTCCTAGTCTGAATCAGTGTAATACAACACACTCAGCCACAGAGTATTATAGATTGTCTAAAAGCTACTGTGGCTTGGCTTACTTTGCAAAATACAAGAAAATGTTAAAGTCAGTAACTGACTCTGGAACAGTTAGGGCAAATACAACATTTAGCTTCTTCTCAGTACTGAGAATCCAGTAATCCTTTCCAGGATTAGCTTGTAAAATTTCATCTGTAAAAGCTCACATCAGAGTTTTGTTAACACATGATCTTTTCGAATATCTTCACATAAATACATTAAGTTTTCATCAGCATAATGTTTGAATATATTTTAATACTAATAAGAATTATTTTAAAGAATTAGAAAGAATTTTTTTTTTCTGGTTTAACTCAATCTTAGTCTATTAATGAGCTCCCGTCTATCTCTTGATTACAATTTTCTCTGTTGCACAGTCTTACTCCTTGAAGCTCTTCATCTAGTCAGTGTGCTGCCACCTATAACTTGTAAAGGAAGGAGTTGCTTCTGGACATGTGTAATTTTACCACACCTGAGAATTTACAAATCTTTCTCACTTTTTTTTTTTAGGTAGGTAGAATGGTCATTTCATTTAACCTGTGCTCCAGTGTGTTCCACTATTCAGGGAGAAACTAAAGGGCATACAAAACCTCTGTAAGCACACTTTCATATCCCACTGAGTAGAACAATGTTTGGAAATGAGAAATGCATTGCAGGATGGAGCATCAGAATACAGTGCTGTAGAAAACCTGTGAAAGTATGTAGTCTATACAGCAGACAAGACACAAGTATTGTTAAACTTACTGATCTTTCTAAGAATGAGATTTGAGGTATACAGATATGGAATGAAACCTTCTCTTGAGCTGCCATTCTCAATGATGAAAAGCAGCTCAAGTATTTTCCTCTATTAAAAAAAAAAAAAGAAAGGAAATAAGGTATTGATCAAGAAGTCCTTATGCAATATGTAAGTAGCTTTCTTTATGTCCTTTGAGAGACATTGCTTAGTTCTGCATCTAGCATGTACACACATTTTAGAATGGAAAGCTGTAAGCCGAATTACTGTTCAAATGTCATTTTTCCAAAGACATAAGCCTTGTAGATTTTATATTCCAATATCCATGGTCTGAAGAGATGTAATTAACTTTCTTCCTTTTAAGATATTATTCTTTCTCTATGTATAAAATCTATGACTGATGCAGGTTTTTTAAAAGTAGTTTCTGTCTAGTTTTCTCAAACTAGGATTTGCCGGTGTATATAGTCAATTATTTCTTATTTGGTAATTTCATGGCATTGGAAACACCAGCCTAGTCCTTGGATGCTGAACAGTTCTTGCAGACCTAGCTGATGCTGTGGATTTTCAGTTTTTCTGTGGAGACTCGGACTTCTGGCTGTGATGAGATAGTGTGTTAATATCATCTTTCTGTCTGTTCCAAATTTTAGAGCAACCTGAGCTGAGCACACTATCACTCTTGCTTCTGCTGAGCTATAAAATGTACATGGACTCTTTGAAAACAATGAGAGCTAGTTAAGGAAATGGAACATAAACCTGACTGTCTTAACCTGAAGACAAATAACTGACCCTTAGTCACTCTCCACCTTCCTCCCCAATCACTGTTGTTCATCTGAAGTTGCTGTAATTAACAGCACTCATTTGAGTTTTCAGTTGCAGTGATCAGGCTACCAATGCTCTCTTTCTTTGGACTCTGACATTCCAGCTCCTTTCATGAAGCTCTGGCATTCATGATTGATGTAAGTAATAACAGCAATGTCATTTCAATGGACATGTGATCCATCCTAGGTGCAGATCACCCCCTTTCTGTATCCAGTGATAGTAATTTCTCCTGTTCATCATCAGCTTATGAGGAGCTCAGGATTTTTGTGTGACTTTGGGGGATCAAATGCTTTCAGTTATAGCCTAAACCTTTGGAAACCATTATGCTACAGAGTTAGAATCCAGCTCAGCAGTTTCTTAGAGAACAAGCAGACATAGAGGACTACAGTGGGAAGACATTCAGAATTTTTGTACCCTTTATGTACCTCTGATTCAGTACACTCTTCAAATACCAACTTTTCTCTTCTGTAAGGAAAATGTAGTATTTGATTTACACAGCATCCCATGGCATCTGCAACTTTGTGAACAAAACCTGATCAAGGTTTAGAGGCAGCAGGCAACATCTTTTACTCACAATGTGATTAAAGGAGTACTTAGGCTAACCTCTTTTTAACTACGGGTGTGAAGTTAAATGGTTCTGCATATCAGATGATGTCTCCTTTAATTGAAATTCAATAATTTAATACTTACATTTTTAGTATAGGTAAGCAAACAGTTAAAAGGCAATTCAGGCTAAGAATTTAAAAACATTTTCTCCACAAACTAAAATGTTCTATTAAATATTCTTGCACAAAGTTACATGAGGAGTGAGCTCCTTAAATAGTGTTAGACAATAAATGTAAGTGCCTTGATATTCAAAGACATTTATTTTTTCTCTTGAAGCTAAAGAATGTACATGAGATATAGTGTGCTCTGTTCATATTATTTTACATGACATCCATTACAGGCTAAAGACCAGTTGTCAGGCTGAACATACCCCTGGTTTTACCCACTATGGCAATTCTTAGCTCTGTTATCATGCTTTACCAACCTGCAGGTTGCTGTAAATAAGAAAAAAAATCCCCAGATATTTGAAAGTCTTGCCAAGAGATTTACAACAAAAAAATCCTTGCTGGTTATAAAGTGGTTAAAGGCCAGGTTAAAGACTTGACAAGTATACACTTAGAGGAACCAATTACAGGAAAAAAAAAAGAAAAATAACATGCATGACAGTTTTCAGCAGTAGGAAAACAGTATGTGGTTAGGACTGCTTAAAACCTCTCTCTTTCTTCTGAGGCATTGCTTTGTGGTGGGGCTTAAAGCACCCTTCTGCTTGTATGCAACCAGTGTCTGCCTACACCATCCAAGATATGTTCTGAGCAGAAAAAAAGGAATGAGAAGGGCCTAGGAAATTAAGAAAAACATTATTTAGGTGTGAAATGCATATGAAGGATTTATCACATTTTTTTCTTCTTCAACACATGCAACCAGGTCTTTGATGCCTTAGATTTTAACTTCTTTGCTCATACTATGATAACTCACACAAGATTGGTTTTGGTAACTGAGTCATTGACTGAAAATAATAATAATAATAAAATAATCTCCTCATTATAGATAATACTAAAATGATTTATTACTCATAAAATTTAAGTAGAGTAAAACTGGGGAGAAAAAAATCCCACATGTATTGGCTTTGGCCTCATAACAAAAAGAGCTTCTCCTGGTTTATGAGCCTCAGATTACCAAATAACCTTGACAGCTGAATCAGTGTTCCATGACAACAAGCAGGCCATTGATAAATAGCAACAAAACTATTAGATGTTGAATTTATGAGATGAGTAATAGAGAAGCTAAATTATAGGTTTACATTTGACAAACTACAGCTTGCCAAATCTGTGCTAACGTATGTATGTGTGAATGTATATAAGCAAAAGAGAGAAATAGAAAGTTTTTAAGAAAAAGGTAAAATCAACATGCCATGATTGTTACAAAGGCATAAATACATCTTCGTCATAGTAGTTAAATTCCCAGTGTCCCATTATCAAACACTTAAGAAATCATGACTTGAAAAAGCTACCATTTCTGAAGTTCTTTTTCTGGGTTTATTTTTATTTTTACTTTTTAAGCATGGTGAAACAGAAAAGCAGGGGAATTGCTGGTACATGCTAGATCTTTAAATCGTGCCTTGCAAACAAATAGATTCCAGCTAAAACTCAAAACCAGCAGTTTAAAAAGCCACCAGCGAAAGTAAGCGTAAGTTCTGCTGGATTTGAAAAGTATCTCCTGGCACATGGAGAGTAATTTGCACTTCCTAGGAAAGAAGTAATAACTGCATTTTGTCATCTTCCTGTAATCAGAGTAGAAGTTGTCAAAGAATTATTTTACTTACAGTTGAATCTCACATATACAGTTATTTTAAAATGTTGGGACCTACAGAGGAAATCTGGGTGTGTGTCTGCTCATGTACAGAAAAAGATAGGCTAGGACAAGGTAATGCATCAGTCTTTCATAGAAGAGCAACTTTCTAACATGAGCAATGTGCAGATTTGTGGACCTCCTGTCCTGACACTGATGCAGCAGCTTTTGATGTACTGCTGTAAACTGTGGTGGTCACAGTCAAGTGAGATTCTTGTGCTCTCATTTCCCAGAGCAGATCTACAGGTGGCACGTGGCAGTAGTACCCCAGCACTGGTCTTTGCCATGGTCTGCTATCATCTGAGTTTGACTGTCCTTCATAGTTGCGGTAAAAACCCAACATTTTTAATAGATGCCAGCCCATAGTGGTGGGCTTATAACACTATGTTACTAGAAAAAGATTGTACTTAGTGAGCAAGAATATTGGCTTACCATGTTTACCCTTAACTCGACTGGAAGATACACAACAGTCAGACCAATTACAGGATTAAAACTGAAGAGCTAGATGAAGTTCTGTGACCTGTATTGCACAGGAGGGCATGCTAGTTGATCTAATTTGATCTTCTGATCTAAAAAATCTATTAATTATGCTTGTGCAAGAAACAGCTGTACCTTTTTCAAATGGGAATTAAACAGTGGAAATTCATCTTGTCCTAAATACTCTCACAGAAGCTACTAGAGGTAAATTTAAAGCCTGAGAAATAAATGAGAAAGATCAAAAGCAAACTTTGGGAAAGTTTTGGTTGATGATAACAATTGTGTGTAGATGGTTTTCAAAAATTTGCCATTTATTTGATCTTCTTGAAACAACATGAGTGATGTGAACTGCCATACATAAATGTGAATTTAGAAACTCTTGATTATACTGTGTTAGAAATAAATTGTGCATATTTGTCCACAGTGCATCCATCCATGATGTCTGTTACATGGGCATCCCTTTCAAAGGGAAGCTTACACGATTGTGGTTCTGACCTTTAATACGATGTTCATGTTACACTCTATTCATAAACAGAAAAATAACACAGAAGCCATAATATATGCAACTACAGCAGATGTTTAGCATCCAGTATTCCTGATGTCCACGCATTTTAGCTTTCAGAAGATCAAGAATATCCACTGGGTTTAAGATGCATATGGAAGAATTTTAACATTCCCCCTAAAGTGCAGATCTTCGTATTTCCATGTCCTTCATGTTTGCAATGATGGACTGCCAAAAAGGTGCTTAGCCAAAAATGGGTATTTTTTTACAACAAAAAGCTCAAGTTAGTCATATGCTTTCATCCAAAACAATCAGAACCTGAGCCAATTTAGTGCACATAAGATACCTTGGAAGGATTAATTTATGCCGTTGAGCTTGTAATATGTGTAACCAATAGGAGTTCTCTGCATACATGGATTTTTTGCAAATCTTGCAGCTAAGTCAGTGAGCCAAATGCAAAATCCAGCACCTAAGGGCATCGTGTAGATTTGTAATGCACCCTGGGGGCGCCTAAGGTCGAGAAACCGATGAGTGGATTACACAGATTCATATATGTCATTTTTTCGTGTCTGACAGATATAATATGAGCACTATTATTCATACTACATAAATTTCTTAGAATACAGTGTGAGAGAACAATGAAATCATGCCAAATCATTTGCACAAAAAGTTGTTAAAAAAAGAGGGTTGAAGGTTCAGGCCTCTTTACTGAGGTGTTGTATGATGGAACACGTATACATCATTCAGATCAGCTGCGTGGCGAAAAAGGTTTTGCCAAATATCTGTAGGAGCAAATGAATATGCAGATCAATATAGTCTTATTGGATCTTAAAGAAGTGTACAAAATCTGCCAAAAATCTTCCTCTTTAAAATACTGCCCTCTCCTATTTCATTCAACAGAGAGTTAGGCTTCGAGTCTATGTACAGCCTTTCCCAAGGGATGGCTCACCCTGTTAGCAGATAGATCTAGTTTTAAGTGGGATGAATTGCCCTCTGAAGGAGCCTTTTTCCAAAGTCTATATAGAGACTTGAGAAGAGCTTAAACTAGGCATTTAAAGCTGAAGTTAATGAAATGAAACCAACGCTTAGGGCTGATACTGAGAGGGACACCTGTTGCAAAATGTTCTGAAGGCACAGTGTGTTTCACAGAGGTTTTATGCTGTTGAACTCAAGGTGTGTGGTTGGATATCCATACCGACGTAAAGGTGATGGAGCCAAAGGCTCAGGATGTTGTAGTATAGCTGGTGGTATACTTTTCCTCTTACCTGTTTCTCTGGATTATGAGCCCAGACTATAATTCTGTTCATACTTTCCTGGGTGTGTTTATTTTACTGCAGAGCAGGTCTTAGATTAGCATATGCTTATTTAGGATTAAGGATGTTGGGTTATGGGATTTTTGCCTTTGTGTTCCTCCTCATTCCCCTTCTCCTAGCCTTTGGCACCAGTGAAAAGAAATGGATCTTGCCTGTGCCCTGGTCTTCCTGTACCTGAGCTAAAATTAAATATCCACTAAACATAACTTGCTGAAACTGCAACTGAATCAATATTTTGTCAGTCCTCACATTTATTCTCAGAATTGAAGTAGAGGATGGTACTTTAAAAACAAAAACAAAAACAATTACCCCTCACTTCTATTTTTTTTTTCTTTATCATTGGTGACTGATCCTTGCAGTGCCTACAAATGCTCCATGGCTAGGAAGAGAAAACCTGAAGAACAGGCATCAGGCGTTCCCGTCAACAAAAGGAAGTCCCTGTTAATGAAACCCCGCCACTACAGCCCCAGCTTGGAATGCAAAGAAGAAAATGAAGACAGGACAGATTTACAGGAAGAAATCCGTGTCCTTGAAAGCAGCTCAAATCCAGGTAGCTGTGCCATGTGGTGTGCTGTGCTCAGCCCTTGAACCTGAATTCCACAGGAAGGGAGATGTGGAACAGTATTTTCAGAAAGGATGCAGAATGTGTTTGACTCCTAATAGGGTTGGAATGGTGCATTTCTGACTAGGTCTAACCATCAAACTTCCAATTATTTTGTAAAAGAGCTCCTCCTGAGGTCTAGTAAATGCTTTGTAGGTCACACAGAGAGACAACTACTGAAGCAGGTCAGATATGGAGCAGCATCTGCTTCTCTGCTAGCTTTATCAAAGAACAAGGTTAAGCCCAGCACTGAGAGAAACACATTTATGAAGAGCAGATTTTCACTGGAATATATAGAACTCTTAGGAAGAAAAAAAAAAAAAAAAAAAGCTTAGCCAAACATTGTTGACTTTAACATTTAGCAAAGCAATTTCATGCATGTGACTGCTACATGTGTTCTGTTTAACAAGATTATTAGACTCAGCACTTTTATAATTGTTATTCCAACTCTGCTAAGCCAAACATGTCCAACAATTTATAGAAACTTTGACAATGTGTGTGCTGGAAAATATGGAAGAAGATGATGAGACAGAAGGATATAGCTGCAGTATGTCTTTATTGCACTTTCTTTCTAACATAAGTTTATTCAAAATGAACAAAAATATATCAAACTAAATTGGCTTTCACATATTTGTTTAAGAAGTCCTGTACAAATTGTTAAGCAAGTGAGACGATATCAGTGGAACATGTTCTGCATTTGTTTTAAAGGGAGGAGTCATTAGTAGACAGCAAATGTCAGGATAAAAGCAATGTGATCTGGCACTGGAAAATTAGTAATCAGATAATATGAAAATAGAATGAATTTATATTCTACTCTGTTGCTCATTGCTATGGGCTTTTAAAGGTAATTTATTTTCTACTCAGTTTCTTCTTATAAAACATTTTGGGAGGACAGGGTGTTAGACAGTCTCACCTAGGCTTCCTTTTCCACAGAAGGTTGGACTAAATGAGCTTTAAAGGTTCCTCCTGACCTGGGCTGTTCTTTGATTCTGGGATGAAGAGGGAGTAGGAATTTATATCTTTATCCTCTCTAAACAGAATGTCCTTAAACCAAAATAAAATTGCCAAATTTTATGTCTATGAATACTATAAAGCCTGTAGAAGAAGGCAGCTGTCTTTCAGATTAAAGAATCAAATCCTAGTTGTACAGAAATTAGTGGAGGGTTTTGTGTCATTCCTATTCAGCAAAGATTTCAGCCAGTTGTCACTTTTAAGTTCTCTAGGAGGAATCTATTCCAGGAGCATCCCATCTGTGTGAAAGCTTAGAAGGGATCTTCCTCTTCAAATAGAACATTAGTTAGCAAGCCGATACTCAATGTCTCTGTCATTGGGTATCTGTAATGTCAGTGGGTGATATTACTGAGCTAAATTCATCAAGAAAAAAGCTCTGTGGTTCTTAATGCTTCTCCAGCCTGCAAGGAGTATTTCTATCTCCTAACAGCCAAACAGAAGCTCTTTGAGTTAGAGTTCCTGTATGGTTGGTTGGTTGGTTTGTTTGGGTTTTTTTAGATACGTAGACTTTACATAATTTTTCACGTGTTGATTCGGCCCAGTTCCTGGCCATCCAGATCTGCCTTTTCTCTCCCTTGTGCTGTCCTCTACACAGCTTGAAGGACTTGCTGAAAGAAAAATACTGTGATGAGTGTAAAGGGAGAACTTATGCCACATACAGATGAACCTAAGCTATTTAACTGGTTTTTGTTTTTTGTTTTTGTTTTTTTTTAAAAAAAGTCAAGTGCTGGGAAAGGTCCATTGATATAAATGTAGGGGAACCCTATTTGCACCCAGTCCTTCAGCTACAGGAAAAAAAACCTGCCTAATTTAAATAAATAAATAAATAAATAAATAAATTGATACCAGCGAGATTTCTCCCAACCTGCTCGTGTCAGTGATAATACAACCCATCCCTTTTTCATTATTTTGCCAGCTACAAAACAAATTTCAGCTAAAGCATACAGATGGTCTGGTTATGTAGGTTTATTTGTGATTTCTCAGTAATATTGCTCATTTTATTATGAACTCATGATTCTTGTCCATTGATCAGTTAATGCCTTAGTTCATGGATTGATGCAACTGTAAACTAAGCTGAGTTTTGATTATTTTAAAAGTAAATTTACAGCCTGTAGAAGTGAAAAGCAAAGCTGGGACAGCTGAATCATTAAGAGTGGTTCAACAACAAATTTTTAAACATTGCACTTGAAAATCGCTGATTATTTAAGAAGCGAAAATCTGTTATAATGCATTTACATTATTTTTTATCTTTTACTGAGAAAAATAAACAAAAAGACCTGGTACTATTAACAAGTAATAAACAAGTTTGTTTTGTTTTCTTTTGAGGAGTGGGAGATTTCTTTTACCAGTAGAACTTCTTACTTTTTGAAATGACCCACTGATGGGATTCTGTTGTTTTCCAAATGACAGAAGAGCAAATAATAAAAACCCATTTGACTGAAGTTGTTCATACAGCCAAATCATCATTCTTACTTGCTGAGATGTGAAAAGACAGCAGACTTCTTTATTCAGAATACTGCAATGTGTGTGGTACTAGAGCAGCTGCTAAAAAGTTACACTAAGGTTTACAGACATTTTTTTTTAAACACAACTTTATGCATGCAGTGCACAAGGCCACCTCTCCTTGCATGAGTCCAATTTTCTGAAGAAGAATAAGAATTAATCAATATTTTCTTTTAACATATAACAAACAGTTGAACCAAACAATTATGTAAACTGGAAATGACCCAAAATGCTAACAGTTTGGCAGCAGTAAAGTGAAATGCATTGTGGTGCACATGTGCATTTTTGTCCCCCTTTTCCCCTCCACAATAATCTGCACTTAATAGGAATATTTTAAACTATGTAGCTAAGCAACAGAGGTAATTGTTGCTTTCTAGAGCTTTTGTTAGGCACTCTAACACAGCCCAAATATGCATAATTAGGTATAATGTCTATAAATCATTATTGTACACATGTGGGTAGTTAAGTGGATTGAGAGAATAGTTCAATGAATTGGACATATTCACTGAAAATGCTTTTTATTTGTTTTCTGTAGTTCATAATACTTTAAAATTATCATAACCCTTTACACTTTCTCTTAATAGCTCGCTGTGTTATTGAGAGAAACTTCATTTGCATTTTAGACTATGCTTAATTTATTATTTAAACCTGGAGTTCTTCTGATTCAGGAGGGGACAGGCACATCTTATGAAATAGTCTGTGCTTGTTTATTCATCCTCCTTTCTAGGAAGTAAAATGTTAAATTTTTCAGTTTATGTTGAATAGATCCCAACAAAAGAATGTACCCTATAATCAGCATTATTGAAGGGGCTAGTGTTGTGACTAAATTCTTCCCTTCATCCAAAAATGCTTTTAGTTACTATGGCAATATTTACTTGATCCTGGCAAACCAGTGTTGATTTTAGAGAGATAATTACCAGAAAGGAAGATGATGGAGATGTATTTTTGAGTGTCCTTGTCAGAGGAAATGTTTATAAAAAATTAAATGAGATACAAAAGGCATATTGTCTTCCACACCGACAACCTCTCCCACATGCAGCCTCTATTACCTGCTGGCTGCTGCTTTTCTTCAGAAGAAAGATGTTTATAAAGACAGGATGCACTTCAGTGGTGTCTTTAACAAGTCCTTTATGAGTTTGTACATAACAACCATTTCTGTTTGCCTGTGCATGACCTGATCTATCACTTAATGTGGCAATTGCAGCAGTGACCAGGAGCTTGCCCTTTGTGAAGTATTGAGGTTTTTTCCATCAAGGTCTTTCATGGGATCTGGGGTGACTGGGAAAGCAATTAGGGTCTATTTTTGGAAAATATTTGGGAATCTTAGATGAAAGAAAGGTGAAAATAGATCAGAGGAATTTTAAACCGTGTGCCTGTATATATACATGCATCTGTTACATAAATTCTTTGTATATATATGGGACATTATATTTATATTAATATATATGAATGTGCTTGTGTTCTAAGATATGTCCTCATCATCAGTGAAAAAGGGCAACGTATTTATTTCTCATGTATCTTTGGAGCTATAATATCAAGTAGATATGATGTTAGAAGGGTTTTTCCTGATACTATGGGCAGTCATTTCAAACACAACCTTGGTGTGAATTCAATCATTTCAGAGTGCCTTTGAGTGAAGAAATGGTGATTGGTAAGGAAATGTCTTCGTATCACTTCTACAAGATAGAAAAAGCCATTATTCTTACATATTTTTCTCTTGATTTTTTTCTCATGCAGAGGAAAGTACTCCAAAATCATCTGAGGAAGTCCCTCACTCAGGTGGGCAAGAAAATTCCAGTCAAAAAAAAGATAACTACTCCAGCTACCAAGATGCTGTGGCCAAATCTTTGATGAACATGGGAAAATTAGCAAAAGATGCACCCAGTCAAACAGTGGCAGAAAATCTAAATGATAGTGGCATTCAATCCTTAAAAACAGAAAGTGATGACACTGATGAATGTTACGTGATTAACTCAACTGAAGGAAAGGAAAAGACTGTTCTTTCTGACCCCAAATACTCTTCATCTGAGGAAAATGAAAGTAACTCTGAAATTATGGACAACGAGTGGGACAGCTCCTCAAATTTCTCAGAAGAAACCAGCGTAAAGCCCCATGTAAATCAGAAGTTTATTGTAGAGTGTAATCAATCTAGCATCCTGGATGTCCCAGAAATCAAGAAAGAAGAGGTAGAATTTGGCCCTTGCGTTACACTTTGTGACTCAGAAACAGAGCTAAGAGCAGCCCAGGAATCTCACCCAGATTCCTTTGAGAAGAGAATTCAGAATCCCTTCCCTGACAGTGAAGAAGACGACAACGAGTGCCTGTCAGAAACCACAGAAGTGTCAGTCGAGCTGGACAAAACAAAAGGGAACTTGAGTTTGCTAGAACAAGCAATCGCTCTGCAGGCAGAGCAAGGGCATGTGTTTCACAGCACCTATAAGGAACTGGACAGGTTTCTGCTGGAGCATCTAGCAGGGGAAAGGAGACAAACCAAAGTTATTGACATTGGCGGGAGACAGCTATTTAGCAACAAACGTAAGGAAGTATTTTTGGCTGGTTTTGCTGGCTTAAGCATTTATCCTGTGCCTGATAGAGGATTCTGAGATGGGTTTTATAGCAATACTAAAGAAACTAGAATTTAGCTGGTAATTTTTGTTAATTATGTATCTTCACACCAGTGCCTTACGTCTAACCAGGTTAAAAGCCAGGTACTTGGCTTCCTGCCAACCCACTACGCCAAGTGAACAGTAATGGGTACTATAAGGCCTGTGGAGCTGGCACTTTCATTCCTTCTCCTCCTTTTCCTCCTCCTCTGCCTCCTCCTTCATAGGGTGCTAATATACATTTCCTAAATTTCAGCAGCCAGGAAGAAGGCATTAAAACGATGCTTAAGGAAAGGTTAGGGTGAAAAACTGGCCTCTTCCAAACATACCACCTAATTCCTAAGCCATGCATTTTCTGAACTCACTCTAATTCACATATCAACATTATATTTTTCTACAGCCAGCACGTCTGAGCCAGGAAAGCATGAGCTGTGCTCTTCTGCCTCATTCACCTTCAGCAGCATCACCACTAAATTCCAAAATCTTTATTGTTTCTGATGGTTTGTGTCACCATACAAAGCTGTAGGAACATTGCTCCATTTTCAGTATTTAATCAGGCTTCCAGAAGTGGAGACTTAACAGATTTGGTTTTGATTTGTAAACTGGGCTGTCTCATAGGAAACTCCTCAGTTGAGGATAACTATCAACAGATCATCACAGAACATCAAGAGATGTCATTTCACAGGAGATGTCATTTTATAAGCACACTCCCTGCCATAGTAAAAAAAAAAGCACCAATACGTTCATCTGTCCTTTGACTTTTTCTTTTGGGCTTCCAAATATACTGAGGTCATCCCAGCCTTGCTGCAATTTCTGCTTTTGATAAACAATTTACTATTTCTAGTGTTACTTTAGAGTAGTCCCTGTGGACATTGTGAATATTACAGTAGTTTAGTTATCCAATGCATTTAGTGTATAAGATAACTGAAAAGCTTTTTTAGGAGTTGCAAGTATAAAATATTTTGTGTAGTATTTGGGGAGATTACTCACGCATCTCATTTTTCTGTCTCGAGCAGTCTTTTCATTAGCATGTCTTAAGCTGTGCGTGCACAGTATTAGTCTACCTCCTTGCTAAACTACATGAACCCTTATTTGCTCAGATGACTATGGTATATGCAGGAATTTTACAGAAACCTTTTCTCATCCCGAGACCGGCTCTATTCACCAGGTTCCCATTGGTGTCAATGTGACTTTCTCACAGCACACATAGGAAGGACCAGTGATGGTAAGCATGGCAGAATCTGGCCCTTCCTGATTTGCCTCATATTATTATTAGCTGTAGCTTGCAGGTGAGTTCAGAGGTAACACTCATGGATGAACAAGCTAGTCTTTGTTCAGCTTCTATAAACATCACATGATTTTTGTCAATGTAGTATCAGGCACATGATCTTTTCACTTTAAATAATTACCTGGGGTTTATTTCTAAAAAAATACACCATCAAATCCATCAGCTCTTAATTTTCTTTCTTGGATGCTACGTCAGAAAAACATGGCTTAGATTTATATTTTTTTCCATCGTTTCAATGATAAACCTTTCCAATTAGTGGGGGAGAAATTAAATCATATTTCAGGGTCCCTCTTTATCTTCTGTCCACTACTGCAGCACTTTCTATTTGCAGTGATTCTCAAAAGCACGTAGTCTCCTGTTGATGCTCAGTCTATTTTCTTTCATTTTTCTTTTTTTTCCCCCTAAAATTTTGCCAGGAAGTTTAACCCTCGGCTGTCTCTGGTGATCCTGTCCCTAAGCACATCCTACCTCGCAATCCAACAAAACGAGCTTGAAGGAGGCTGCTCCCTGTGCTGGCTGCAGCTGTTTTGTCCCCCAGTGCTGAATGCTGTTGGCAGCCAATCACAGATGGAGCTAAAACCATCCTCAGCAATTTATGCGGCCACTTCCTCCAGATTTCTCACAAGAGAATTTCTGGACCAGGATTCATTCCTTTCTCGCCCAGACTTTTGATCCTGTATTGGAAATCAAATAAAGGCTTTTTGACCGGTGCTTCTTGCACAATTCTAGGTGCTTGAAACAAAAATTGGGAATGCACTGCGGCCATGACAGAGTGGCAGCTGTGGGGCTGGGCTGAGACCTCGCCTTTGAAAGGGTATCGGCTGCTCCATGTTTTCACTGTCATTGTGGGCTGCTCCACAAAGCAGCATTGCCATGTGTACCAGAGGGAGCTGCTTGCCTTGCCTCTCAAATGTAAAGTGGCATGTATTCAGTTTCCTAACAAAGAACCTACAGCCTAGAGATCTGTGATATTTAAGGAATGGCTTCTGGTTGAAATGCTTTTTGTTTGTTTGTTTGTTTGTTTCACACCTCAGCTTTTATTTGGTTGTCCCAGCTTCCTGGAGTCTGACATTAACAGTAAAATATTGTTTCTGCTTTTTTATTTATTCCTTTATAGATCTGGCTGTTGGCTGATGCTGCCAGTTTTCTGCCTTACTGGATTGTGGCTTCTGTCCTGTTTGAGGCTCTGAATGGAATAAATGACACCGCAATCCTACAGCTATATAGTTTAGCACATTGGGAGGGGGGAGTCACTGTTTAAAGGACACTGTGAAAACTAAAGTGATGCTTAAATCACATAAGTCTCTGTTGGAACTTTGTGTAAGAATTCTGTCTGAAGTACAAAATAGAGTGTCACAGTGCTAGGATTGCTCAGCTGAGTTCAGGCAGGGGCTAAAACCAAACAAAATCTTTATCTGATTTCTTTGCAGATTCACCCAGGCCTGAAAAGAGAGAAACCAAATGTCCCATCCCAGGCTGTGATGGCACAGGGCATGTGACTGGGCTGTACCCTCACCACCGCAGCCTCTCAGGCTGTCCACATAAAGTTAGAGTGCCACTAGAAAGTGAGTATCTGGATCTGGCCCGGTATTGTGGGTAGTGTGTGCTCATGTTGGAGAAGGAATCCACTTTTTATGGGTGGGATTGCAGAATGAGGCTGAGAGAGAAGCCATCACACATTCTTTGCCCCCCAGCTCTTGGTCTCAGACCTACTTCCCACGCTTGTGATGTTGTAGTGCTCCTTAGCAGCAGTGTTACAAACAGCAGCAGGCTCCCCAGGTAGCCTGGGAAGAACAAGATCTGAGCTAAACTATCCCCACCTTGCCAGCAGACCTGCATGCTATAGTTTCATGAATCTTCAAGCTCTTGCTTGCCCATGCCTTTGTAGGGATGCAGCACAGAAATCACCTGCTTGTTTCAAAGCTGTGAGCTGATTTGCTGCAATCACACACCGGGGCTGCTGGCTTTCAGTGCCAATAACTGAGAGGCCTGGGCATGCTTATTCAGAGATGTTTCCAATATCCCCCTTACCTCTGAGCTCAGAAGGGTTACTTCCATCACTACGCCCCAGCACTGGTCCACAGCACGTCCCTCTTGTATGTCTGCATCGTGCCAGCCCTTTTATGCCCAGTCTAGCCTGAATTTCCCTGCTTATTTCTAACTGTGCTGATCTGATTGCACTGGTTGTATGTGTGTATCAGCCCACTATGAGATACAAAGAAATGCTGAAACATAAGTCAAAACCCAATGTGAAACTATTAATTTAAACAACCTATTTAGTCAGGTTGGTTTTTGTGGTGGCATGCATAATAAAAGAAAAGGGTACTTGCACTTTATCAATGTCCTGTTCCTGACCGTAGCTTTCCCTTTTTTTAAAATCAGGTACTAAACTCTATTTATGGAAACATCTGCTGAGTTAAGCAGGCTGCTGCATTTGGAAGGCCTTAGCAACATTAACTTTCTAAAAAGTTAAAATTAACAAGTCCTTGTTAATTATGACACTTCCAATCAGATGTGTTCTGTCCTGCTGGCCAAAAAATAAATTATACTTTGATTACTGATATAACAAACCAGTTGACTGAACAGTCAGCTTTTTTTGAAGCACTGTGCACCCAAAGGGGTTATGCTTAAGTCATAAGGCCAGATGTACAAAGGCATATTCTGTACAACAGTGACATACACAAGGTCTAAAGTAGTTTCAGCACAGCTCAGATGATCAGAAGGTATCAGGCTTCAAAGGGAACATACTTAGATGATCAGAAGGTATGAGGATTCAAAGGGAACATACTCAGATCATATTGTCTTACTCAGGTGTAAGGCATAAAAAGCCTTCCTGTACCTGGGAGCTTGTCCTTCCTGAGACAGAGAGGGACTGCAGCTGTACATAGCATGGTTGTGTGGCCTGGGGCGCCTCTACCACCCCCCTTCTCTAGTCAACTGTGTTAGTGATGTATGAATCAGAGCAAAGTGCTTCATGATGTAACATCCTTGCTAACTTCCACCTTTGTCCTTTTGAAGTCCCTAGACACAATGATGTGCATGTGGGAAGCCACACTATAGCAATATAGGTATAATTAGGTACATGCTGGAAGCACAGGTTTTGCTATGTTGTAGGTCCTTTGCTTTTGTTTTGCAGTTGAAATATGACAGAACTGAGACTCTGAGCCAAAAGAAGAAATGTTCATATTTTTTTATATCTGTATTTTTAATTGATGCACATTATTATCAGCTTTTTTTTTTTCTTATTCCCATTTAGTTCTTGCCATGCATGAAAATGTTCTAAAGTGCCCCACGCCAGGATGCACTGGAAGAGGACATGTCAACAGCAATCGCAACACACACAGAAGGTAGATCAGAAAAGTTCCTGTCCACTCTAAAATCTAACACGTACTCAGGCGAGTGTGAATTCATGTACTGAATTGGAATTAGATGTTGTGTACCACGCTGTAGAATGCCTATGGACAGCAAGGGTAGCCTGTAATATTAATTACAAAATAATCATGTTTAATTTGATTATACAAAAAATGGCTGCAGCACTAAGGATGGCAAATTCCACTAATGTTTTTCACAGATGAGACTTCAAACTACAGTTTCATCAGTGTCTTCACAGTGAAACATCATTGTGTAAAAGGGATAGGAATGAACAAATACATCATTATTGCTATAACTGGAAAACCCATCAGAAACCAAAGCCTCTTTGTTCTGTACCACATACATGGTAGTCCTTGGCACAGGAACTTCCCATCAAGGCACATTCTCTTTTAGCAGAACAGAAAATTTTAAGTAGAATGTTTTAGAACCTGTGTGAAAACTAACTCCATTTATTACCCTCAAGAATGTCATCTACCCACTTGGAACAACCTTATCTGTTTAACTTGCTGCCTGCAGGGACAAAGTAAAGTTGAGATGAGCCTTCCAGAGAGGCAGCTGGGGAGTCAGAGCTGGGCTGCAGGTGAGGCAGAGCCAACACTCTCTGTCTCCAGCAAGTCAGAACCGTTCTTGTCAATGCTGCTTTCTGCTGGGAGCCAGCAAGCCCAAATATTCCATTACAGTGTTTCTGGAAAAATATAATGTCAATCTTTGAATGAAACTTGGGACATAAAATATCGACCCCAAAGTTCTTTGTTTAACTGAATTTTTGTGGGATTTATTTTTTTTTTCTGATAATTGATTCATTGGTTATTGTATGAGTGCACCAAAATCGAGGATTATCATGCTGTGTTACTATCTTTGTTATAAGACATTAGTCATTACCAGAGAGATTAGAATCTCATCTGCAAGAATATATAAGGAACCAGTAAATATTTTGTCACTGTTTCCCATTTTAAATCCCCAGTCAATCTTTGCAGTGCATCAGCTGCATCATATATACCACATGAACAGCTAAGAAAACATCTTCTAATCTAATGAAGCAAACAGATACAAAAAGAAAGCATAACTTGAATGACAAAATATGTTCTTTTGTAACAGTTGCTCACATACACCTGTTTTTTTCCCAAATTCACTTTCCTTTCAATCAGTAGGAGGCTTACATGCATGGTTTAGCTGATAAAGTAAATGTCATTTGTCAAAAAATTTACTACTGACTTGCCAGACACCAAACATCAAAGCTGATCTGTGGAAAACTCCTACATGATTTCAGTTTCCAGATATGTCACCTCAAATGCACAGATTTCACAGTTTTGCATTAAGGACTGAAAAACAGATGAATCTTGGCTATAACAGCAGCTCCCATGGATGCACAGAGCATCAGAGAAGTCCAGTCATTTGGTTTCACAGCACACATTTCCTTTACTTAAGATTTCTTTTTAATTAGTTGGGTTTTGATTTTTTTCCCCCCTTCTTGTTTCTTTTCTTCACCTTGCTTTTAAACAGCCTTTCTGGTTGTCCAATTGCTGCAGCTGAAAAGTTGGCAATGTCCCAGGAAAAGAACCAGCTCGAGTCTCCAAAAGCTGGGCAGTGCAATGATCAGACTCACAGGTAGGAGCTCTCACAAAGTAATTCTGCACTAATTCTGTTGATTAGTCCTCAGTTCTTTCAACCATTTCAGATTCAACTACAGGGGTAACTTGGTTTGCCAGGATGGACCTTTGCAAGGCTAAATAACTTGACTGTATCTCAAAATGAGCAAGCAGCTTTCTGCTGGGTCTTGTGTACCTGGCTGACATGAAAGGTAACAGACGTATCTTTTGAAAAGCAATCAAATATATTCTACTAAATCCAACATAAATAGCCTTATCAATGGTTCTCAAATATCTTTCTCTTGTAAACCAAATCTTCTATCTTGTTGAAACGTTTTAAACAATTTTCAAGAACTGTTTCTTTGTTACAATATTATGGCCACTGAAACTTCCTTAAAGATATCTTTGACCCAACTACGTGTTCAGCAGCTCAGTGCTCATTTATTTTGTGATTCTTTTCAGAAGAATCTTCCACTGATCCAGTAAGTACTCTGTTGTGTGAAAGGGTGGAGAAGACTGCTCATAATGTTTCCCACCATTGTATAATTCATATTTTGTGTTTCTTTATTTTAAGTTTATTGCTTTAATTAGTTTAATTTATTTTTTCATACAATGGCATCAAAAAGGAGAGACATTTTTTTATTGCAATTGTATTTTGTTTGAGAGTTACATGGACCCTATAGACGTGCATAATTTGCACATCATTGGTACCATGACCATTACAACCTATTATATTCAGGTCTATTTGGGGACACTTTAATTTGTGGATTATTGACATGATCAGCTCTAATGGTTCCTTCAGAGCCATTACAGAATATTATGTCCATGTGTCTGCCAACTGCACGTGTCTAAACTCTACATATGAAAAGTACTTAGGAAATTACTAAAGACAAGTAGTTACTAATCAGTAACTAAATAGAATACGACACTATAAATAATTTGTTCCTCACAAATAACAGAAGCAATTATTTTGGATCATCTTATATTATTTTATACCATACTCATTCACAGTAATGTGAGAAGAATAGTGATCCATAAACCTACAAGTCCTTTAACTAGTAAAAATACAGATAACATTTAGAAATACGAGAAGCACCATGCTACAGTAGGAATCTAGATGTAAGTTAGTATCTTTGTTGTAAATAGCCCACATTATTAGTAGAGAAGACTGGATTTTTTTAATGTCCTCAGCTTTGAACATGTGTGAAGTCAAAGTACTCTCCAGCTTGTAGCTCAGCCACTATATTTATGTTATTTCCTGTATACACCTACCGCAAGTTTTACGTGTGATAACAGCATGCTTTTTGATACTGAGATGCAGTTGTATCTTATTTTTCAAGAAAAGGTTATTTAAAGATATTCTTCTCTTTCTCGTTCATTCTTCTGCTCTACAGGACAAATTTAGCAAAGCAGCCTGAGGTATCTCAGTACAATTACAGAAATTCACAGCCAGTCACCTCCTCCAGAGCCACCCTGACAAAAGAACAGGAGAAGTTTGGGAAAGTACCATTTGATTATGCCAGCTTTGATGCACAAGTCTTTGGCAAACGCACAACAGCACCTGTGGCACAGGGACGAAAAACACCCCAGTACCTTGAATGTAAGCTTGAAATTCCTTTATCTCTTGGAAAATGGGCAAAATATCAATGGCTTCTTTTTTCCTTTTCTCTTGTTCTTCTTTCAAACTTATAGAATTCAAAAAATATCTGCAGATGCATCTTTAACTGCTTGTGGACAGAATATTCAATATAATCGCTAGTTTGCTAAATATAGAAAATAGAACTTTAGATATCAGCACTATAAATTTTACTTTTTGATGTTTCTTTTAAAAACAATCATCAGGGCAAAAGAGGAATAAAAAGAAATGTTTTATGTCTTATCTGTGACCTTATTCCGTGGTTAAATTGTGATATCTTTATGTGGTAGGATGCTGCCATGAGAAGTCTCATGGAATATGTCTGCACTGTGATACAGAGAATTCCAAGTTAGGTTTTAAAGGACCCTTTTAGATGCATCCATATAGGTATTGTTCCTCCTAGATGATCATATGCCTCGGCTGCATTAGGACTGAATTGATTTTGGTTTGGTATCTCATATTTCTGTACTACGTCGTATTTGTAGTGCAGACATATCTAATGATTAAATTGTTATCAAGATTCCTCTGCTTGCACCACTTGGAGATATGCTGAGGTATTACTCTGTACAAATGATGTACCACAAACTGAACGTTGGTTATATATTGCAGATGCTCTTCACAATCTTCCCGGGAAACTTCAGCACAAGATTCTGCCATTGTATTAACCATTTAAAAATGCTTCTTAGCTGAAAGAAACAAACAATTCTGTTGCCATGGGGGAAATAGGAAAAAAAAGGGTTTCATTGTACCATATTTGGGTTCAAAAGAAAACAGATCCAAAACAATGTGACAAAAGAGTCTTTTGTTTTGTTCATGTCAAAAAGTTTAGTAAAGGAAAAAAACAAAAGGCAACTAAATTGCATCCACTTATCCCTACAAGAGAAAACAATCATAGTAAGGTGAACAGAAAAGCAGAAAATTTTGTATATGTATATATACTAATACAATAATATACTATACCCTACTACACTATACTACAATTCTAATACTATATAGTATTATATACGTTTGATATATTTATAAAATTTTTATATATATATCTATATAAAATTTCTGTATGTCTCAGAGTGCACACATATGTGTATGTTTGAAGGTATCTGTGTGTTTGTGTATATGTATAAATACCTTATTTAAAACTGAAAATGAAAAGTAGATATTAATCTAGCTTGGAAAATAGGTTTGTTCAAATGAAAGCAAATATGTGCATTGCCAGCTTCTTGGGTGGCAGATTTTCCAATTTTGTTTGTAAAATTGAATATTCCCTATTAGCTGTCTCTTTGCACAGATGTATGCCTATTTCACAGGTTCATTTCAAGGAAAAAAATGATTGAAGTGTTTTTATACAAATGCAAATACATACATATGCAATTTATGTATAATGTATATCAGGGCTGAAGTTTACAGCCTGTTGTTCTTGCAAAGATTGCAGTGTGTAGCTATTATTTTAATGGAAAGGTGAAAGTAAAAGAGCAGGTATTATGCAGATATACAAAAGTTGGCAATAAGAAGCTGATGATGTAGTGCTTGGTTCAACATCCTCTGTAAATATGTAGCTAGCCAAAAGCCCATCATTAGCCCTCTATGCACTTACAGATTTTGCACTTACAGACTTGGTTTGTTAACAAAACATGCACTCTTCTTAGCGTGCTTTTTTTCCCCTTAATCTTTTATGGTCAGTAAGGGAAAAGGCAATTTTTTTTTGCTCTTTAGATATAATTTAAAGATAGCTGTAGTAACTGCAAAAAATGTAGAGCCTCTTGGTTGTGCTAGTTTTACAGCAGGGTAGATAAATCCTTCTTCATTCTCACTGGAGAAAGGGAGACCTGAATCATGAGGCTTTTATGTATTGCTCTACTGAGATGCCTCCAGTACTTAAAAAATTCAGCTACAGTCACTGCACACAAACAAGCATTTCTCATAGAGCAACCCAAGTTTGAGGAAAGAGGAGTTCTTCAATTGCTTGTGTAGGTCTTAGCATTAAAATGCTCTCAGCCAAAGCTCTAAATCCAAAGGGAACCAGAGCCTTGGGGCTCAGAGCTTTGTGGAGTGAGCAGATGGTCATACACAGAAATGTTCCTGATGTATCAGGGTGTAGGCTGAGAAATTGGATTTTGCTTAGTTCATCTTTGTAGGACACTGTGAAAGCTACAGACAAGATAAATAATTATTGCTTCCTAAGAGCTGAAATCATGGTGTTGTGTTTTCACTGCAACAGTTAATGACATCTCAAGCTCCAAAATCCAGAACAGAGAGCAGAGTTCTTTCTACCTGTTTTAGAGTAAGTGCTGCTGATGGAGCAGAAAGCAGAATCACACACACTACTTTGGCCTGTGAAAGTGCTTTTCTGTTCACCTGTTAGTTTTTCATTTTCAACTGAGCTCTTCGTGCCTCATAAATCTGTGTACTATTCCAAATGGTAGGAAACATAAGTGAGCCAAGATCAGTTTTATTCTGAATGTTCATCATCATTACATTTTAAAATTGGTTAAAGGGTACACTTAAGTTCCTAAAATCTGCCACAAAATCCAGACTGAATATTCCTAACAGGTAATGTTTTTATCGGATGGATCTGTTTCATTCAAGAGCCTGGTCTTGTTCTCCTACTCAGATAAGCAAAGCTATTTAAACAACAAACTTAATCTCTTAAGCAGGGTAAGCAGTGTTGTTTTAGCTAAGACTGGACAAGTCGCTGTTGGTTTTGTACACAATGGGGCTGCAAGAGGAAGCCTTTATAAGGACAGATTTACAATTGCATTTGCCCACCAGCGGTGTCGGGTCACGACAGATAACACACTAGTGCTTGTTCAGCCTTCCCTTGGACATCATTGCTTTTAATGCCTGAATAAAGGATGAGTAAAGTCTGAGTAAAAGTCTCAGATGCTTCGTTGAAAGATGTGTCATTGTCAGGTAAAAATTAAATTATTGTGTTTCTGGAGCCAATTTTACAGCAAACCCTTACTCTTAATAGAAAGTGGATTGTTTTAAATGTATTCTTTGACTATTTTAATGTATGAAATCGTAGCCTGAGAAACAAAACTGTTTAATGAGAAAAATCTCATACATGCGATTGCTAATCAAATCTCTCTTCAACAGCAAAGCATTTTTCAAATCCAGTGAAATTTTCTAATCGACTGCCTAGCGCTAGCGCCCACACACAGAGCCCTTGCCATGCCAACTCTTATAGCTACGGTCAATGTAGTGAAGACACCCACATAGCAGCAGCTGCTGCTATCCTGAACCTTTCCACCCGCTGCAGGGAAGCAGCAGAGATCCTCTCCAACAAACCACAGAGTCTGTCTGCCAAGGTAGGGTAGTCCAAGAACCTGGAGGGTGTGCTAGCTACTGAACTGTGCGAATAAACTGTCTTTCATGTTAGAAACTGCATTAAATCCCCAAAAAGGAGGTTTCTGTTTGCATGCTCTTTTGAAGAGAGACGGAGAAAAAATCAGTAACGTAGTGACCGCTTCTGATAAAAATATATAAATAGCTGGAATTATGTTGTTAACTCTTTTCATAATTGAGCCCTAAATACAAGGGGGGAGTTTTGTGGGAGGAAAAAAAGGTTATTTTAAATCTAGCAACAATCTGTGGTGGATAACGAGATAGGTCTGTTTGAAGAGGGAATTTTCCTCCCTCTGAAATCTGCCATAAGTGATCATTTTGGACATTGATTTAAAACAAAAAATAATAAAAAAATCATTTATTAATCAAGGTGATGTTTTGCTAGCAATGGAACAGATCTACACCTATTGAGTCTGTTGTGTTTGGAGCTCAGGACAGTTTGATAAGGTGTAGGGAGGGAAATAACGACTGACTGCAGTGAAATTCTCCTTTCTGATGGCAAGAGAGGAGAATCAGGCCCACAGTGTTTGGAGATAGATAATTTGGGCAAGTCTGTCATAATGGAAAGCTGCCTAATATCGTAGATGTTTTGTGGCTTTCATGTTTTGGTTTCTGCTCTGCATTTCCTCACAGATCTTTATGATTTACAAATGGTACTGTGTGAGCTCTGAGCCTTATTTTCTGTGCCATCCCGTAGTATTATATTGCTGATGAAAATAGGCAAGGTTTTCTTCTGATGACCGTGGTTGTGGGAGCACTGTTGTTTATTATTTGTATTAAAGTCACACATGCTCCATGCAATCAAACTTTTGACAGCTCTGTGTGGATGAGTGAGTGCCATTACAAGAATTTGAGAAGAAATCACTGGGGAGTGAAAAGAGGTGTATTTATCAAAACACAGAGTAGCAGGTTTGTTTCTGCTATGAGACTCTGAGTCATGATGTGTGCTCCAAGAGACAGATGACCTATTCCTCTGCAAGTCAGTGTCAACCTACCCTGTCTATTCTAGCACTAAGCTGTGTGGCTAGAGGTGGCTTCCACAGCTGTTGGTCTAGCGTTTGTCTGGGCCCTCATTCACCATTGCTAAGAGGTTAGTTAACATTTGAGGGGGACCATTAATTCTACCAGCAGCCCAACACCTTGTTACACATTCTATTCTGTGCTTTTGCAGAGTGTTATCCCCTGCTTTGCTGCCTTTGATTTCTACTTGTGAATTCTTGCATATTGAAACCAATGTAGGGAGATGCCATGGGGTAGACTTTTTAGAATGTGCCCACATGCATCCCCTGTAATGTCAGACATGATCTGCCCCAAAGATTGCTCACCAAACCTTTCCCAGATGACAGATATCTCCCTGATATCACTTGCAAATCGCTCCTTTCACCAGTCTTCAATGGAGACTTCTTCTAGCAGAAAAATGGAAACTGAAGCCAATGGCTGGATTAAATTGCTGCCGCAGCCTTTGGCTGACCTCAGCAATAGACCTCTTTTGCCAGAGAAGAACAATAAAGGGACCAGGCATAACCCAAAGATTTTCTCCTCCATACCTGCTTCACAGTTGCCAAATCATGGGGAAGGTTTGAATGGAAGTGAACATAACAGTAACGATATGGAAGGACACTTGGGGCACATAGCTTACTCCTTTTTCACAGCCAGGAATCCAGCCTAAAAGAAAATCACCTGCATACCTTGCTATCTGCCTGCCTCCACTTTTGCCAGACTTTCTGGAGGGCATACTGCTACAAAACATCTGACAGAAGAATCAGAATTAGCTTCTGGCCAGAAAACAAGCAAGTAAGCCCCAAACAGATTTGATGGCCAAAATCATACAAACCCATTTTTATTTTGTTTTGGCAACTTATTACTTTTATCATAAAGGATTCAAACAAAAAATTGTGGAAAAAAAGCTCCAGACTCCCTTTCTTATTTTAAAATATGAGGAAAAAAAAATAAGGCTATTTTTAAACAGCTATTTATCAATATTTTTTATTTTATTTTGGCAACTTATTACTTTTATCATACAGGTTTCAAACAAAAAATTGTGGAAATAAAGCTCCAGACTCCCTTCAATAATGCTTTCTTATTTTAAAATATGAGGAAAAAAAAATAAGGCTATTTTTAAACAGCTATTTATCAATATTTCTGAATTTTGTGGCTGCTATTTGCCACAGAGATAAACATTTAAGTACTGGAATATATTATGAATTTTTTGGTGATAATATCTCTCAAGACTTTTTTCAGTGTTTGTACTCCAATAATGCAACATGAACAGATGATTATAGAGTTCATGGTTTCCTTTTTCTACTCTTGATAGGACATACATTCACCAGGTCTGAAAATACCTATGTGAGCTGGCTGTGTTCAGAGCCCCACAGTATCAGACCTCTCAGTCCTGCCCCAGCCAAGTTCTTTTGTGTCTTTGTCTAAGAAAACTTGGTTAGCATAGTCCATACTTTACCAGATCAAAGCTCCTGACTTGTAAAGGTGTCTGCTCTTCTATGAGCAGCAGGCAGCCTCCCAGCAATCCAAGCTATGACACGTTGCAGGTGGGAGGCAGTTTGGGGGTAGAGCAAGGACATGTGGGACTGCAGAGGATTTCCTGGACTTGTAGGAAACCCTTTGCAACTCATGCAATTGTCAGAGCTGTAAAAAATATTGTGCTTCTAAGTTTTAACAGCAGAATGTGAATTTAAAACATTTCAAGCATCCTTTTCTTGTGTTCACTCAAGAAATGCATATGTCATCTTGCTTAAAGGGATGGGGAAAACGCCAAATAATTTTTTAGTACAATCATATTCTTGAAGTATTTTTTTTTCCTTTCTGTCTCTAAAACTTTTTTTCTTGACCTCCGCAGTGTTGTCCATTTTTCAGCAAGAGCTGGATGTTTTACCCTGAACATTCTCCACTTTTCTGTAAATATAGATAACACTACAATGGAAAACTAATTGCTTTTCACAGTTCCAAATTTTATTAATTGAATGTATTTTCAAATATATATCTCACATTTTCTGCATATTAGTTTAAAAGGGAAAGACCAAGGCAAAAAAAGAAAAAGAAAGAGAAAAATAGCAATCGTAGAGAAATCAGATGATGCATTAACATTACCATTGGTAAGGAAAACTTCCAAAGAGTTCTAATGTAAAAAGGTGATCTGCCAAATATCTGAAGGTTAGAATTATGAATTTATAAACTAAGCAATTTAAATAATAAATTTATTCTAAAATAAGAAGTAAACCGCATCCTGAGCTTTCTCTGTGAATTATCTACCAGCTACATACAAAATAAGATCATCAGAGACACCCTGATGATACTCTTTTCAAAAATAATCAATACTACATTAATGTTACATTGTTTAAGCCATTCAGCCTCCACCTGGGACTGTAGTGGACTGTTCCCCTGAGTACAGTCCTGATCAGTCAGTTCTTATGTGGTCAGTACTCCAAATCAGTCTCCTGGTTGCAGTGGATCTGCAGGTTATGGAGTTTCACTGAAGTCAAGAGAAGGACTGCCCTGCTAGCCTGCGGTCTCCAGCACGGTGCACGTAGTCTACATCATCAGAACACCCAGGGATCCTCCCTGTTTACAGCCCTCACCACATTCATGTCTCACAGAGGTAGCTGCAAGCAATACAGTTTATCTGTATCCTCATCGCTACTGCTTGCCAAACATTTTGTTGACTGTTTTGGTGTTTTTCCCACCTGTTTAGACAAAATGGCATATGCACGCTATGCCTTGAAAGAAAACAAAAAATGACACTTGCTAAAAATGTTTAAAGTTCAAATTCTGTTTTTGAACAAAATTATGTCATCTCTCCATTCTTGGATATTGATGATGGTGATAATTACATCAATTATTTCAACAATGTAGTCGGTCCTCAGCACGTTTGTCAGGCAGTCGTTTATTCCAGATACCTTAAAGCCTAAATACAGGATGAAAAATCAGCCAAGAATATCACTAGGTAGCATCCTGTTATACTGCTGTGCATATTGCTCCTTGAGTACACTCTTGGCTAGCTTTTTTTAATTTGTAAATCGCTCTGAGCTGAAATTGTGACTTCATTTTTGTCTCAGATGTTGCTGGGCAGTTACAAGTGTTCTTATTTTCACACAAATTAGTACTTTAATTTGCTGCAGAAGAACTCAGTTGCTGAAATTTAGATCTGAAGAACTAAGGACCAGGTGTATATATTTTTAGGGTCTGGAAATAGAAAAGCTTGACCTCTTTTGGATGGAGTGAGATTAAGAATAGTATTCATATACCTGGCAAGATACTAATTTCAGAGTTTCTCCCAATACCAAAACTAAAGAGCTCTTTTGAGTTTTCTAACCTAGACTGAACTGCTACTGACAATGCAAAATCATTGATAATGTTCCTTTGGACTTACTTAGTATTAAGTTGTATGGCTGATACCAGCTGAAGGATACATAAAGCCCCTTATATGTAATGATATCATCTCCCTAAGGTCACAGGTCTGAAATAAGATTCATGCAGACACAATAATTCTCTCTTTCTGATCCAGCTATGAGATAAAGCTTAACTTGTAATCGTCACCAGAGACACACTGCTGAGTACTAAATGTTGCGAGTGATCAGATGGACCAAAAGCATATGAAAAAATGCAGGAGTGATTTATCACAAAAACCAGCATCCTTTTTTGTCCTAGCTGATGTAGTTTAGCTCTGAGGATAAGACAATAATATGCTACAAAATATTCTGTAATACTGATGTCATAAAATGAAGGAAGCTGACAAAGCTTGACTTTAAAGTACAAAGCACTTGAAAAGGCTGGGGATACATTTTTTTGTTTGTTTACATATTTAAATTAGTCTTTATTTTAGACAGATAATCATAGTAGAGTACTACTTGTACCTTATCTTTTCACTGAATAGATCCTGAAATAAAGAAAATATGCTTCAGTCGTTTTTCTCTCATTTTTTATCCTGGACTCCTTTCTTCAGCTGCTTGTGAAACCTGTGGGGGTGATTACAGTGTCACTGATGCGGGAGTAGTTAAGGAGTAACCTAAATTTAATTACCATATGTATTCTCTCAACCTCAGTGATTTTTCTTCATTACTTCAGTGGACTTTTTTCCTGGTTTACACCAGTGCAAATATAAATGTAAATAAGATCAAAATCAGGCTCCAAAGATTTACACAGCTGCAAACTACAGTAAGTTAGGAAACAATAAGATACATTTGCCTCTTTGTTTTGCTTACATTTTCAAGGAAGAATCACAACAGTATACATTGTTTTGGTAGCCATATTTTAAATATGTCATGATAAATGGATAAACATAGGCCTCTTCACACATGCACCAGAGTTGACAGTAATAAGATCTTGCCTTCACTGAGGAGATCACAGCCTTTACAAGTCTGAGCTGAGCATAAGTGCCATTTTCTGTCAGTGTGTCATAGCACTGCTCTAGCATTTTTTTGCCATTTGCCATTTTTGTCTTTTTAGTTCCATTTTAAACTTAATGTAAAAATAAATGTGGTGAAACAAGCAAAGGAGACATATTGAGAGGAGGGTAGGATGACAGTAGGAATGAAAACTGGAGCAATAGCTCTGACTATGCCCCCTTTTTGCTCTGCCATTTGGAGTTTGCTACAGAGGCAGCAAAGGGATAGCTCTTTTATACCATTCTGAATAAAAAGCCATGCTATAAACGTATGATCCATCCTGCAATGGGCAAAAGGACTTTTTTTTTTTTTCCATTACTATATTTAATTGTTGTGTGCATCTGTGAGCTCACTTAAACCCCATCTGTACGCTACTTCACAAACACACAACCCAGCCTTCCCTGATCAGAATAATGTACATGTTGGACAACCAAACTTCTACACAAATTTCAGGAAAGTGCTGAGGAAGCTTTAAATATCCACATTAGTAAATGTTCTGCTTATCAGCCAGAGCTCCTTGCTACAGCTAATGGTATCTGTTTCTCAGAGACAACACATCTCCTGATATTTTTCTATGTCCTGTTTCCTCAAGGAGAGGACCTTGATTGGTTTTGGTCCCTTTTGTTGTTGCTCTTGCCTTCTGAGTAGTTGATATTTTGTCAGTGACAGAGAATCTGCACTATTTATGGGTTTTGCACTATAAAACTACTGCAGCCCAGTCACATGGCTTCCTTTCCTAAGCCATCTGTCACAGAGGTCTGGAATTTTATGTGAATGTTGGTTGTGCAGACTTAACCCAAGTTTTTTTATTATGAAAAATGTCAGCAACTACAATATTTAGCATTTTACTTTACATTGGTCATTAAACTTGATTACTGTAGCTCTGTTTCATTGCTATAGTTACATACCAACTATGAAGCCAAAAAACACTGGGGCGATCATGGCAGAGCTATTTTGTCAGATCCTGGAGTGTGCACTTGGCACTTACATAGTTAATATCTTGGATTTTTGTAACTAAGGTTTATTAATGCTGGTATAAAAATGTATTTGATATTATACAGATGGCATAAGATGTTGTGGTTACTAAGTTATTATCCAGGATAAGCTGCACTGTCAAATTCAGGGCTTAAAACTATCACAGGAGATTAAACTATTTACTAAAAAGGGGCAGAAAGATATAACCAAAGCGTCTTAGTATGAACATATTAGAAGTGTATTTACTTCCCATAAATATAATAAAACATCTCTGCCTTTAAGCTGTATGATTGAAAATGTGAACTTTGCTAAGCAGGAGAAGCAAACGTATGAGGTGCTTGAGTTTCTGAACTGGGGGCAAGCAGATGGCTTGCTAGTGCTTCAGTCTAGGTGGGCATCTGGTTTAGGCCCATGGACACAAAATGGAGTCAGGCTGTCTCAGTGAGGAGCGATCATTGAGCCCTAAATTGTCATCTTCTACCAACATTTTCTTTCTGATTAAAAAGATTTTGCCTTTAAATGAGTTATCATTGGCAGTGGTGGAAGACAAGGCTGCATAAAGGAAGCTTGTGCCTCCAGTCCAACTGTGGTGGCCATCTCACACTTTTGGCAGAGAGGAAGAATTCCCTCTTTCACCGCAACTGTTTCTAAGATCCTCAAGCAAGGATAAGT
The DNA here is from genome assembly GCF_000691845.1 of Merops nubicus. NCBI lineage: Eukaryota > Metazoa > Chordata > Aves > Coraciiformes > Meropidae > Merops > Merops nubicus. Next base: position 159,844 of record NW_008618357.1, read on the forward strand.
TTCATTGTCCTATATCTAACCATTAAAGGTTCACTAATCATCAAGCTCCAGCAGGAGTTAATTTGCTGAAAGAGAAAGGGACACTTTCTGCCAGTGTTACGTCTCTTCCTAGGGAAGAGGTCTAAGAAAGACAGAAGAGCTTGCCCGCTATATATATACATATATATATATATACACACACATCTGTCTCTTTTCCATTGACAAGAGAGTGTGCAGGTGATTCACTTATACTACAGGTTTACTTTTGTTTTACTCAAGGTAGAAAGTCTCAATTTGGTTTTATATGACTGTCTCGTACAGTTACATAGCACCTAATGTATCTAGCCTTAAATTCCCAAGCCGTACCTGAGCTTTGTGGTGAAGTAGATAAAAAACAGTAATAATGACAATAACAGGAAGACACAGAGCAGTGTTAATTACAGCATTCTGTGTGTTAGATCTATGATGTCATGTTACCTCTGTAGTCTTCCAATGTTGTCCACCTTATTCAAGGCAACACACAGAACTAAACTACCAAGTGCTCCTCCAGAAGTCACCTCTTTCACCTCTTACCCTATTTGACTTGAGTAACTGCTGGCAATATCAAAGACTAGTCTTATACTCATCCCTGTATATATAATATGTCAATATGCAATGTCGCATTTTTAGCATGAAGAGAATTTTTTTGTTGTTTCCATTAGTAAGGAGCACTTTCAGGGGCTTTTCATCATTCCAGGAAAAGTAATTTATGCTCTTTTTCTGTGACCAGTCAGGGTAGAGGCAGAACAATGAACTTCCCTTCACCTGTTCTTGTGCAGCTAAGCAGCACTTGCCCCTTCTTGTGAGCAGGAGCTACTCGGAGAGTTTCTCCAAGCCTGGAAAGACAAGTTATGTCTTTCCCCAAACTGCACACAACCCTGTGATCAAAGGCTGCTCTTTGCTATTCTTCCCAGGTAGCAAAGGCTTCATTAACTCATGTTGAAGGTCTCCATCAGGGAGAAGCTCTTCAAGACCTTCCTGTGGCTTACAGCCTAGTGGTCTCAGTGCAGATCTGTGCCTTAGTGGCCTAGTCCAACTATGATTAAGGCAATATGTTATTTTGAGTGATGTACAAAAGCCAAGTGAAAATCTCCCCTCCTGTGCTACTTTTCTGCATAGTTTTTCCCCCCTCCTTCTCTCCCCCATGATACAGATGTTATAATATTTCCGGGGTGTGGGGGGAAGGGAGGATATGTAATAGCAATGCTGTTGATGACCTAAACAATGCATTAATGCTTTTAACTGTGAATTGGGGTCATAGTTCTCTGTAAGAGAGAAAAGATCAAGAAGATTTAAAGCTAAACTTTTTTTAAATAAAACTAGATTTAGTATAGGTTATGGTTTAGAGGCATCTTATTTAAATTCTACTTACTCTGTTTAAGCTGAGATGCAGGGATACCATTACTGGAGCTACTCTTAAGTCTGCCTAAGAGTTGGACATTAACTGATATAAATCGAAAAGCTGGTTTTAGATTCAGATAAATTTAAATAAAAGCGTGCCTTTATATTTATCCTTTAAAAGCACCACATGGTTATATTGCAGCCTCACCATGGCCATATCTAAACATGTCTCTGTTTCCTGTTGCATGTCAGGGAGCTGAGATAGAAGTGGATGAGAATGGCACTCTGGATTTGAGCATGAAAAAGAACCGAAGCCAAGACAAAGTTATGCCTCTCACTTCTTCCAGCACAGCACTTCCCACGCCTTCCTCTTCTCCTTTCAAGACAAGCAGCATCCTGGTAAATGCAGCCTTCTACCAGGCTCTTTGTGAACAGGAAGGCTGGGATACACCAATCAACTACAGCAAGACCCATGGCAAGAAAGAAGAAGAAAAAGAGGTATTTTTTCAGTTTCTGAGTAACTTTTTCCCTTGGATGACTGACCATTCAATGGTCTTTGGGACAACCAGTCTAGTGCAGTTTAAAGGGAATCTGTTTGCACAGGTAAAAGTTTGTGAACAATGAGCCAGCTTTAATGCCCCCTTGAATATAGCATAAAAAATCACTACTCACTTTGAAAACCTTGCACTCAGAGCCTGCTTGTGAATGTAGTCTCTAAGATAAGGAAATCAAAGGTATCCACCACTAAAGACTGCTTTTTAAATTTTGTTCTTAATGGCTCAGTACTGTGGCACATACACTGAAATGACCCAGGGATCACTCAGAAAAAGCACCACAATAAACCAAGACCAAAGCAAGGTACTTTTATTCATCCTGTAGCAAAAATTAATTTTTCCACACCAACTCTTTATAATCCTAGATAATTAATTATTTAAGCATTTAAACACATGCTTAGAATCTTTTCTGCAATACTTTCAGTGGAAAAAAATTATAGTACATTTAACATAATTGAAGTTTTCTTCACTCTGATTGTGAGTCTGAAATCTCACAAGTGAGTTTAGTGGTCTAGAAGCAAGTCTGACAGCATAAGTTCAGAAATGTGAAATAGTTAAGAAATCCTGAAGGTTTTAGTTACAAGTAGCACAAAAGCATACATACCCAATTTCCACCATTTGTGGTATCTTTTATTCCACAAGGAATCAGCACAAAAAAACTAGAAAGTGTATACAAGTGCCTGCCCGTCTTGGGAAATATAAAAGCTCAAACTTGAAAATGCAGTTGCAGGAACAAAGATGAGCAACTAAAATTTTAGCAGATATTTTTATTTAGTAGCTTTCCAACTTTTGTGGCTAATCTTCTAGACTGCAAAATTTGATAGATTTGGTTTCAATTCTGTTTCTCTCTTTCATGTGTGTTTTTCCTATCTTGGCAACATGGCCAGCATAGTCTCCTTTCTTTGTCTTTCTTTCCTGTTCTTCTATTTTGCTGGGAAATTTAGTTTGGGGTTGTTTTGTTGGTTTTGGTTTGGTTTTTTTTTGCCTGCTGAGCCTAGCCATCAGAACACAGATTGCTTGCTTTCCTTTTTCTTACATCAGGAAAGAATCACCAGCAGCTTTAAAGGCTAATTAAATAAAATCTTGGTGTCCTGGTTTGAGTTAGAACAAAATTCTGTTAGGTGTTTTTACTTTTCAGCTCAGTCTTTTCTAACTAACTGCACTTTCTGAAGTGAACAGCTTATCGTTGCGGAGAATGTCTGCTTGCAGCAGAGATAATGCTCAATACTCAGAATCACTGCCAAGGATTGGGGTGTCTGGAAAGGCTTTTGCTTAGACTTGCTCTTGTGCAGACCAAGGTCACTGATAAATCTTGGGTACCATATTGGGGGTGCAGAAAGTAAAAGGCCTCACCTGCAGGGAGGAGCAGACAGGACAGGTGACCCTAAACTGACCAGTGAAGGATTCCATCCCAAGTACATCATATTCAGCATAAAGCTGAGGGATCACAAGCCAAACTGTCTTCTTCAGAGGCTGGCCTAGCTCTAAACTTTGACACTTGGTAACTGACACAGTCAAGCCTGGGTGATAGCTTTCTGCAGAAGAATAAAAGATGTCCTAGTTTGGGGTTTTTACTCATATTCAAACACATTTTCTCCCTGTTTGGTTTTCTATATTGAATAATAGCATTTGAACATTATATTTATTATGAAATTATCTTTTGTCCAGCTATCAAAATTTGCACTTTAAGAAGACATAGACAGGTGTAAATGTACTTAGGGCTGAGATCAGGGGATTCAGGCCTCCAATTCCAAAAATACTTGGAAATAAAAGATAATTCAGTTGTGTGAATAAAAAAAATAATAATATGGCAGCACTAAGTAGAGATCTGTTATAATGAGACCACTGAGACAGTTTACACCATGGTGGATCATTTCTTGGAGGCTGAGTTGTCCTGAAGAGCACTTTACGGACACCTCTGTGGGGCTGATGATGCTCCTTACCTCAGCAATGAGACCACGATACCTTTTCCAGGGTTTTGGAGTGGGTTTGACATGAGGTGTTAGGCTGAGGGCTCAGGCTCTTCCCATTCATGCTGCTAAATGAACAAGCACATCCACCTTTGAGAGAGGGGGATCAATTGGTGTCCCAGACTTGGCAAGGAGCCTGTGCTGTTGCTCCTCCTTCCTGTGGCCACCGCAGGAGAACCTCCACATCCCCCCAGGTCCTTGCTCAACTTTCAGAAGGTTGCAATGGATGGCTGGCTATTTCATTGTCCCTCCCTGGCACGGGGAGCTGGAGGCATCAGCAGACTACTCAATGGGACATAAATGTTCATGCGCTCTTAGCCCTTGCACTCAGTGCTTTGACACTGTTCAGTTTGTCTCTAACCAAGGATCTGGCCCCAGACTTCTGCTGTGAGCTTTCCTGATCCCAGGGAGCATTGACATGTCCAGTGATCTCAGGGCCAGAGGCTCTGTTTTGCAAATCAAAGACTGGCAGTTATCCTTGTGCAAAGAAAATGACTGATTATATCTATTTCTAATTCATTGTTATCTGGTTCATATGCACAACAGTTGCTTAATTTTGGTGGTAATTTCCAGAAAATATTGTCTCTCTCTCTCTCAGTGAAATAGCCTGTCCAGATGCCCCCTGAAAAAAAAAAATAAAATCTGAATTTGGAAAAAGTTCAAAATCTCTCCAAAGGAAAGCGATGAGAAATAACTAGAGCTGTCAGTTAGTTCAACTGTCAGTTCTCCAAAGATTTCAGGGCTTAAAAATGTTAAAAGTGCCAGATGCTATTATCTGTTATTCATGTTACCATTATGTTCTGGTCTTTGCTGAAATCAATATAAACTTCCATCTGTACATTAATGGAGTTTCATTCCTTGCTTGCTTTCTGTAGTGTGCATGCGTGAATACACACATGCTCTTTGCAGAAAACAGTAGTGTTTGGACTAATTTGGCTGGTTCTGGCTTTCCTTTTACTCAGGAATTCTTCAGAATTTTAAGAGCATTTTGTTATAAATCCATTCAAATGGGAAAGGAAAAATTGTACACCAAAAGGTGAGATTGGACTACCTCTGACAACCACCTAACAGAACAGAAAGTGGGAAGTGCTAAAAGTATTTTCCTAAAGGATTCTCTCTTCTTCTAAAGCTAAATCTCTGGAGGAGCACACAAGCCAAGGGGCGATGCTCTACACTTGGTCAAAAATATCTGATCTTTAGGTCTGACTACTCATTTCAGACAGGCACAGTCCCTCTTGGGCCACATGTACTGCTGTAAGGTCCTAGAAAGGCAGAATTTTAGTGTTCCTTTGCCTGTGTTCCCTTTGCACTGTCTTTCTTTTGCCACATCTACCCATCTGAAGATTTCATACTGCTTGAACAAAACCAGGCATTCTATAAGGTGCTAAGACAATGCTGAAGAAATCAGCTGTTTAAATGTCTATATATCCCCTGCATTCCTGGGAAATATACTAAAGGAGGTTAACTAGGAAGGAAACTGTATTCCAGGTTCCATCCTTATTAGATATTTTTCTCTTTCAAAGGAGCAGTAGCTATGAAATTGTAGGTGTTTGTGTATATGTGTGTGTGTGTGTATAGCTTTGGTTAAAAAAAATATAAATAAATCTCAATAAGTCAGTGAAGGAATTCTTAATTAAGATCTAAAAAAGATCAGTTGTTTCAAAGACAGAAAATGAAAATGCTGCAATTCTAAATCCTCCAGTACCAGTTATGCTGGTGGCTGTAGATGTACTCACGTCAACTTTCGTCTTGCAATCTTATTTTTGGTAAATGATTCAGTGAAGCATCATTAAGTGAAGCTGTGAACTGCAATACTGCAGTATTTTGTCAAACCTTGATATATGTGATTCTCGATCAGTCCTCTCTGTGCAGCAGGTATCAGACAATGACATGATGTATAACTCACACACACAAATTTTGCTGGTCTGTCACCAGCAAAAGACCAGGAGGTATCTTTCATTTGTGATAAAGAACACATGCTATATATTTGAAAATATTAATAAACCCTGCAGCACGAAAAGTCACAGCCAGTCTGATTAGCTGCAGGTACATCCTGAGGTACACCACACAGTTCAGGATCCCAGTGGAGTTTTATGGTCTTTCTACCACCCTCTACTCCAGGCTCCTATCAGAGTGAGCTGACAGAGAGGAAACTGATAAGGCAGTCTCCTTCAACCTCCTTTACATTAAGTGGCAACCACTTTACTTGTGGTTTTTTTGAGTTATTTTGACATCTGACCTCTCCCAGCTGGTACTAGAGGGTCGTTTTTTTGTTTCTTTGAGGAATGTTTGATTTTACCGTGACTAGCACTGGTGATAATCCCTTTAGGAACTATATTTACATGTTTTTATGAGAGGCAGGTCAGCACTCGTGGACAAAGTCAGAAACTCAAATACCCATTCTGCAGATTGAAGTGGCAAAATAAAACCCATATGCCACTGGAACCAAGATTTAACACAGTGGCTGGAAAATTCAAGATTTCTTGAATCTTGAACAAAGCTGGCATTCATTTTTCCACTTTTGGGTTTTAGTATTTTAGTTTCTATGCTTGGAGGACTTTCAACTATTTATTATTTATTTTTGTATTAGCATTTTAACAATATCAATCATTGTCTTTAATTTTCTGTATTGCTCCTTATCTGAAGTTTTTCTTTAGAAATAAAATTCTAAAAGCCTGAAATAAATCAGGTAATATTTAATTTAAAATAACTACTTGGTAATTACTATGAAA